>NW_010297740.1:0-3101 GCF_000700745.2 Antrostomus carolinensis | reverse complement strand
CCTCCTTCCAGGGTGGTAGCAGGAAAGAAAAGGAGATGGATGGACTCACCACCCAAACTGAGACGCCGAGGGGACACAACAACCACAATCCCATAAAACCAAGATGCCAAAGCAAGTTATCCCAGCAGAAATGTGCCCGAGCACAAACCAGCAGAGCACACACAGCTCTTAAGCTCTGCACCAGCATCCATGTGCTTATTCCCCTTGGGAAGTGCTTTCCAGCAGCGTGTGGGTCTCTGTGGGTAGGGATCAATCGTGAGGGGCTCGGTGGTACCCGAGAGATGGAGCGAGCCATGCCAGCATCCCTGCGAGGAGCAGGCAGCAGAGGGCAGTGAAGAAATCCCATCTGGCAGAGTTTGTGAGTGTAATTCATTCCAGCGGGAAACATCCAAGAGACTTTATCAAGTGCAATTGTCCCACTGCGCCTTTCACCTGCACACAGGCTTGCAAGACAGTCTGGAGTCACTACAGAGTCTCCCTTTACAGTCAAAGCTGAAAGGAGCATTATAAAGGTGAATTAACATTTAAAAAGAATGTAAAAAACCCAGAACTGTTCTAATGATGATTAATGGGAAGCTATAAGGGAGGCCATGACCTCCTGGTGTCATTAAATGGATTGGCAGGTTTCTGAGCATTAATTATAAATAGCCACAGGAGTTGGAGTGCTTAGCAGAATGATGATAAATCCGTGACACAGGCGGAGGGACAGGGAGTCAGGAGGAGCACGGGGGGAACACGTGCCCACGTGTGCACGCACACGGCTGGGCGTGCAAGGAAATGTGGGTTTGCACACGTGTTAGGTGCAGGAGAAAGACAGCAAAAAATAGTGGAAATGAGTCCGTCCGAGCACGCTTCTGTGTTTGGGTGGATACGAGGATGGAGAGTGAGTAAGAAATGGCTAAATGATAAATTAGGCCTTGCCAGTCAATCACATTTTCTAAATGTTTTATATCCCAAAAGCTATAAAAGCAATATTCTTTTCTGGCCTTATTGGAGCCATTTCTGTAAGGCAATCACATCTGTTTCCTCAGGGATTTGAGCTCAACTGTGCCTTGGCTCTTTTTTTTTTTCCTTCCTTTTTTTTTTTTCCCCTCCCCTTTATATTTACTCTCTAGCCTGCTACTAAAGAAGGGTCAGAGCATGCATACAAATAGGGAGGAGGATGGAGAAAAAACAAACAACGCTGAACCAGTGGCAATGAACAGACTAGAAGTGACTGCAAACTTCTCCAAATTCCCCAGCCCACTAACAAAGAAGCGGCTGCAGTAATCAGGGGCCACATGGATTTTGCATCAGCTCTTACTCTTCATGTGTCCCTTGCTTTAATGTGTGTTATTCCCTGATTGTGTTGATATTATGGAGATCTGCATCCCAGGGCACTGCTGTGCATTACCTGGGATGTGCCAATCTACCCAGCTCACCTGGGATTTACAGCACTGAACCATCAGCATCGCCCTCGAGAGCTCTGGGAGAGATGTTCCCTGATAAAAAACCCAAATCTCTGTCCCAAAACCATGGAGACCCAGAGCCACAACCACAAGGCAAGTGGGTTTTTGCAGGGGTATGAAAACAAGAGTTCATTGCAATGGGAGCATCAGCAAATCGTCAGAGCCCTGAGATCCTGGGTCTGAATAAACATGGGATGAATGGAGCCAGGACCTCAGGCTAGTTAATGAGCTCTCCCAATGAACCACCTCACTGCCAAGGGGTGAAGGCCCCTCTCACTGCCAATTAAGGGAACAAAAGGCTCTGGGGGAGATGCCAGAGGGGCAGCCCCATGCCTGGGCACCCAGAAACATCCTTCTTAGCTCCCAAGAAGGAACCTGGAGGCTCCCAAACCTGGTACAGCATCACCAGATACATCCCATTGTCCAACCAGGACAGCAGCCCAGCTATCGAGCCACTGGCCATTCCCACTGGGATCCAAATCCACTTTCCCAAACTGCTGTTTCACCTTCTGCCTATGGGGAAGCAAAAGTATGAGCCAAAAATCACTCCACTGAAATTAAAAATATTCCTGTTTCGATTTAGATTTAAATATCATTACCTCGCTGGGTTCTTCCAGGGGGAAGCATTATTTCAACTGATTGGAAAACGGCGGTAGAGGAACAGGTTCTCCATACAATTTTCTTCATATCCTATTAGTTGCAATACAATTACAGTGAATACATCAATTCTTAGTCCCAGCAGCTCCTGGAAAGAGCTACCTATTAAAAACTGGCTTATTAATGGAATTGTACATCCAGGATTAATCGGGCTGCGTTGGCCATTTCCATTTCTCACTCCACAAGTGCTTTTGTTTGCTTAATAGGCTGAAGTAACTTGAGAATGACACAACTTGGAGCTTCCCCCATTTGCTGTGCATATCGCCAGCAAATTTAATATCACTTTCCTTTCCGGCAGTGCTCTGGGATAAAACCTGGCACGTGCCATCAGGGAAATCCAGGCAGCAGGGTGGGGAAGGGGAGAAGGGGCTTTCTGCCTTTAGCAGAGCTGGCAAAGGGGAGATCCCTGATTGATCCAAGGCTTTAAATCCCACAGGAATTTGCAATACCAAAAAAAACCAACCCCACAATTACCAAAGCAAGCAAGCTGGATGAGAGCCAAGCTACCACTGCAATATCGTCTCAAAAAGCCTCCAGCTGCCCCAAATCCCCCCCCCACAAGCCCTCCCCTGGAAGCCCCATCAGATGACAACCATAGGACACCAACCCCATTCCCAGGCGTTATCCCTGCTGTTCAAAGCCAGCACCGCTTTCTCCCAGCACAGATATTCCAGTGGCAGCAAAGAGGATGCATGTTGAAGCCTGGTATTGTGAAGTGGGGAAATTCTTTACCAGGTCTACCCTCTCTGGGGAAAGAAAAAAAAAAAAAAAAAAGACTCTATTAGCCATACTACAAAGGCTCCTACTTATTAGTATTTTAGAACAGCGGCAAAAAAACATTTCTTGAATCTAATTATTGCTGACAAATATGAAAATTGAAATCAAAGTTAAATTTTCAGCTACAGTGCCTCAATACAGCAGCAGCTCGCCGGCTCCCAACTATTGCATCAACACATTTATTTTGCTGAGAAGGCTGCAGAGATTGAAACCCCCCCT
>NW_010297739.1:0-2040 GCF_000700745.2 Antrostomus carolinensis | reverse complement strand
GCCGCGGGCCGGCACAGGCAGGCGGTGGCCACGATGGTGAGGATGAGGCCGATGCACAGCTTGGCCTTCATGGCTGTGGGGAGACTGAGCAGGGAAGGGGGATAGAGGGGCTGTAGACCCCGAGCCGAGGGCACATGCTCAGCCTGCGGCAAGGGGTGATCCAGGGGAGGAATGGGGGGGCTCTTCCCCAGGGCACAGCTGGTGCCCAAATCCCCTCCATCCCTCCCGGCTGGTCCCCAAGTCCCCTGGAATCACGCAATCAGGTTGGAAGGGTCCACAGGGACCATGGACCCCAACTCCCTGGGCCCATGGCCCCCAACTCCCTGCTCCTCCCGTACGACTTGAGAGCGTCGGCCAGATTCTCCTTGTGCTCTGACGGGCAGGGAGCGGGGTGCTTGTCCCAGAGCACGACTGGTCCCCAAGTCCCCCGTGTTCCTCCCGGCTGGTCCCCAAGTCCTCCTGACTGATACCCAAGTCTTCTCCATCCTTCTCTCCCAGCTGGTCCCCATGTCCCCTCCATCCATCCCTGCAGAAGCCCAGGACTCACCTACTGGCTCCGGGGCTCGGTGAGGTGGCTCGGTGGCACGTCGAGGTGGCAGAGGTCTCGCTGGGGTGGCAGAGTGCACGGTGGGGTGGCAGGGTGTGCAGTGCTGGGAGCCGGGCTCGTCCCCCCCTTTTGAAGGCGCAGCCACAGCTGCCCCACCCCGGGGCGGCTCCGCAGCCACCCGCAGAGCCCCGGGCAGCCCCAGGGGCACACGCGTGTGCACGGACACGCCTGCACATACGTGGGGTTGTGTGTGTGTGTGTGTGTACGAGGCAAATGGCCACGGCTGTATGTACACATATAGAAACACATTGCTATTTTATCCATACATACACACATACAGCTCAGTGTATACACACATACAGCTATGTGTGGCTATAGACACACATAAACACCTACAGGTATAGCTGTAGCTATAGACACGTGTGTGTATGTATGTACGTGCTTATACACACATATATCCATAGGCAGTGTGTGTGTATAGATAGATACACACACAGAGTGTTAGAGCACCAGCCATGCACACACACACACACACATACATTCATAGATGTACATGCCCATGTACAGCTATAGATACATGGATACATATATAGTATGTTCATATGTAGGACATAAGTAACTATAAATCTAGGTTGTCACAGGGGACTTGGCCTTGTTTGTGTGTATGTATATAGAAAAGTACAGCTGCTTATCTAGCTGCACACCCCCCCCATATCTATATACCCACATACATATGTATACAAATATACATAATTAGATATACTTATAGAACTTAGAGTCATATATAGATATATATATGCACATTATATATATATATACACACACGCACACACACATACATATATATGTGTGTATCTATATAGAGAGAGAGATAGATAGATACACACACAGGGATTTATGCACGTAGATACATATACATATGTAACTGGCTAACAGCTCTAGCTGTAGTTGCAGATGTAGATAGAGATGTATATATCTAAGTGTAGATCTAGACAGAGCTATAGAACTGGGGGGGGGAGGGAAGGTGTGTGGCAATTGGTCCCCCCCTGCCTGTCAGTTTGTTTCTCTGTCATATAGATATTAATGTATATGAGATGATTAATTATGCTATTAATATGATATTAATATGATTAATAATGATATTAATGAGATGATTATACATAGCTATACGTACATAGACAGATACAGAGTGCACATCGGATATGTAGATGTATAGGGAGGTTTATTGGCAAGGAGCCTGCATGGAGCACTCAGCCACAGTGTGTGTGTAATTGCTATCTCTCTATAAATACATATGTAATTAAATGCATACACAGCTAGCACATACACAGTAATGTATACCTACATCTAGATATAAATGAAGGGAGGTATAGCTGCAGATACAAAGATATACCTATAGATATAACTGATAGCTAAACATATAGATGGGGGTATGTGTGTGTGTGTAAACCAGCTATAGATGGTGCTAGATATGGGGGGGGTGTTGGGGGCGG
>NW_010297738.1:0-8134 GCF_000700745.2 Antrostomus carolinensis | reverse complement strand
TTCCAACCCAAGCCATTCTATGATTCTCTGAGTATCTAACTAGCATCTAGCTTTTGCTTAGCTGTGTACAATTGTGTGCTGATACTTACTGTTATATGTATTTCTGTAACTAAGAAGTAAGGACAAGCAGTCCTAAGTGTAGAGTGAATTATCTATGACCCTACAATAAAACACAACATAGAAAAGTACAGGCAGGTGATGGTAGCAGATGCCTTGGAAATGTGGGCACAGGGTGCTACCACAGGTCCCAGGGCTATGGTCAGTGATTCGTCATCAGATGAAAGCAACTGAACATCCACTTAAAATGTTAAAGTACCTCTTCTATAATGTTGAAAATAACGAGAATTTAATCAGGATCTCAGGCACATGTGTCCTTGCAATGCTGCTGGTACTCCAGATACTCGAGACTCAACCCACTTGTGGTATTTCAACAAGCAGCTCCTCACCTACTGGCACCTATTACCTACTCCAAGTCTGACTCAACCTTATAAAGCTACAAAGCTCTTCTTCATAGTACATTTGTCACGCAGGTTTCCTTGTGAGAGCAGTGTGATAGATAAACATAACACTATGTACTGATTAAATGATACACTCTGAGCTTTAACAACCTGAATCCAAAGGAGGAAAGTTATGCATCCCCTTTATATACCAGTTCCTTACACATTGTATTATGAATTCACCTCCCAGTTATTATCTTCCACATGCAACTTTTAATTGGTTATTTATCCATGCATAAACATGCAGAAAATTCCACTCATGGGCAGCACTATTTATTCAGTTTGTGATCAGCATCTTTACACACTAAAGTGAGGTATTTCCTGGTCTGTACATCTTCATATCATGCCATAGATATGTTGGGGAAATTTTTCGTTAGTCCTGCAATAGTTTACACATATTCTGCCTGGTAATCTATTATCTGCCTGCTTATCAGTCGCTCCACTGTTGCAGTTTTATTCAGATATAAGAATTAGATCTCCTGTCTTTCAGGAGCTCCATAGGCTTTCAGTGGTAGCCTAAAAAATGTTCCTGTCTCAGCTCCACCTACTACAACTTTTTTTAGTGTCACGTCCCAAGCTTTCGGTGTTGATCTCTTTTGGAACAGTTCTAGTTTTGAAAAGGTGTGAAGTGTCAATTAAAGTGGCTATGTGGAAAAAGGCTGTGTTTACACAAATACTTATTACTTCTGGGTTATAAACATGACTGTCATTCTGTTTTAAAAATGAATGTCTGAGAATATGCCTCCAATGCCCTATGCAGGGAATATGGTGTCTCTAATTAGCAGAGTAAGGGAATGGCATGTCTGCTCTATCCTAGGGATGAGATACATGCATGGGCCTGGGTAGGAAAGAAAGAAAAATACCTTCTTAATTAAGCTTTAGTTTACTTTTCTTAGTTCATCTTTCTTTACTCAGTTGTTTATAGAAGGTGACAGCAACATCAGGAGATGAAATAATTAAATGAGATTTTTTTAATCCTTGTGCTCCATCTCAAAAGCTGCTGCTGTCTACAAAACACCCTGATGGTTTGCATATTCTACTGCTCTTTCAATATTCTCAAATATCCCATATTACTCCTTCAGTAGAAGCACAAGATAAATAATCTCACTAATTGGTTGATTCAGTTTCTGGTAATATCATCCTTACCAAATTCCTCGTTAAGTGGACGAGAAAGAATTAAAGGCTGCAAAACACTTCCAGTTTTCTTGTTTTGTATAAGTAAGGAATATTTGTGGAGGAAATGAAAGATTTTCATGAGATTCTACTCATGACATTCCCAATGTCTAAATGGTTTTGAAACTACTGCCTAAGGACACATTTTGTAAAACTTGAAAACAAAATGCTCTGTCTGTTCTTAACAGCTGTAATCTGTATGTGAGAGGTGGAGGAGGTCTACATTGAAAATTCTTTTCCCTCTCTATCCACTTCAGCAACTGTAGGAAGACAAGATGCAAAACCAAAAGCCAACCTCCATCAGTTTAAAGAATGTGAAGGGGCAGAAGGCACTTCCAAATTTGTATTTGTTATTAGAACCATTTCTCCATTGTGGTTCTTCTGTATATTTAGGCAGCCAGTATGGATACCACATTTCAAACAGTGGTGTTAGAAAGTCAAAATCTTATCTCCATCTCTTAGCATCACAGCCAGCCTTAAACTGCTGTTTAATGTTGAAACTCCTACATTCCAGATTTCCTTCCAAAACAAGAACCTCCTCCTGCATTGCCAGCAACTACAGACAGTGTCACACTTCACTGTATATCAGAACCTTGGATGGTTTTTTTGGAGCACTGTTTAGGTCAGAGAAGCAATTTAGGGGTAGGATAGCTATGTCTGCTTTATGTTAGTATTTAGAGACACCAACTACAAGACTAGAACAGAAATGAGGTTCCCTTCTGCAAGTAATAATAGAGAAAGTGGGATATCAGATAAGTTGGTGTGGCTGAACCAGAAAAGTTGGTGGAAATCAGGGAGTAAAATTTTGTTTCATAGCCTAAATAGTACATATTGAAGTCCATGTATTGTATCAGTTTTGATGGATGTCTTATCATAGAATCATAGAATCATTTGGTTGGAAAAGGCCTTTGAGATCATCAAGTCCAAACATACCTGTCCACTACTAAACCATATCTCTGACCACATCTACCTGTCTTTTAAACACCTCCAGGGACAGTGACTCAACCACCTCCCTGGGCAGCCTGTTCCAGTGCCTGAGAACCCTTCCACTGAAGAAGTATTTCCTGACATCCAATCTGAGCCTCCCTTGGCACAAATTGAGGCCATTGCCTCTTGTCCTGTCACTTGTTACTTGGGAGAACAATGCCTATAGGATAACAACACAACCACCCCCAGTGCTGATTACGTGACCTCTCAGGGAACTGTTTTTACCCAGTTTCACCCTGCCAAGTGAGCTCTAGTTTTCATGCCTATGCTACTGTCTTAAGTGCAATTAATGTGTTTGTGAATAACTTCCAGTTATTTCTTCTCATACCCCTCCATATGAGGATACCTCTTGTGCTTCCTTGACCCACACAGGGACACATCGCGCGGTTTGGAAAATATCTTACCTTAAAAATATATTAACTAGTTTAATCAGAGGTGGTAGTAAATTATTCTTGTTTTCACATCTTCAAAAATAAAATACTTAGCTTTTGATTCTTCTTTTTGCTGGTCATGAATCATCTTTGCCAGTCACAGGCGTTTAGAGAACCCCACACATGAGTAGTTCACTGCTGTTACAATTAGGAGGACAAAAAGAACTTCTTGGACGTGACAGCAACAATGTGCACGTTCAGAGTGTTGTTGGTGGCTAAAGATATGCTTCCTTCTCTAGGACCTGGAGTTTTGGAGGGTTACACTGAGAGAGTGAATGAGCCAACTCACCTTTGAGAAGGTAGCCATCAGCTGCAAAGCCTGCAGCTTCCTGGGAAATGGCTATTTCGTTTTCGTGTTTGTGCTGGTAACGGCCCCTGTCAGTACACATTCCCACACATAACTCTAAGTGCAACTGTCTTTGATCGATTACACCGCGAGGAGGCTGCTTGTAATTCTTTGTTTGTTCCAGTTTATGTACTAGACCGTTTTTGGTCACCTTATTATTCTGATTCTTGGGTGAATATTTAATAGATAATATTTTTTAGAAATTACTTTATTTCCAGGCTCTTCTCTTAAACTAATCAATACTTATACTTTATTCAAAAAAGGGGTGATAATTTTTCTTCTACATATTTGACCTTGCATAAGACAGCAATCCTTTCTCTGCTGTAAAACTGGTGTATTTTCAATCACCTCTTTCTTGACTGAGCTAGACACTGGCAGCAAGTTTTACAAGCTTTTGTTTTATTTCCCACTCCTCTTAGATGCTCATACACAAATGTATTTCAAACAATTGGCTATGAACTATCTATATTATTCTGATCCATATGTCAGTGAAATTATATCAACAATATTTACTGCACTGAAAAGCTTTAACAGCATCCAGCAGAGCATCAGCTTGCCTGGTAATAATTCCCAAACAGAAATAGATTACATTTTTCATAGCTGAAGAAAAAAAAGGTTACTATTGATTTGAAAAATTCATACACAGCCTTTTTTTTTTTTTTTTTAGCATATTCAATAAAAGAAAAGAAGTGTGTATGGGTCAGTTTTAAAAAAAAAAGTGTAAATAATATGACTAATACTGGTTAGTAAGGTTTTTCTGGCATGTAGAAACATTTAAATCTCAACATCTTTTGGTCACATATTTTTGTGCTGCAGGGAGATTGCTGTGTTACAAGTTCTAAGTATTTTATGACACAATCAACGTATTCAGTTGTTTTAGGTTTTAGAGAACCAAACTCTAGCATAAAATGAAAGTACTGTAGAGACAGTTACATTTCTGCCATATGTGTGCAACATTTTCAGATTCAGGAAGTAAACGGGAAATCACTCTGGTTTTACCCTACAGTTAAGAAAAGAATACTGTTAATTGCAAAGTAGTATGCTCTATTTCTGCTCTCCCTGTTCTTTGCAAGTTTGTTCTTACGAACCATCAGGAAATTGAGGAGAAAATGTGCTTCCGATTACATTCTTATTCTGAAACAGGCAGTGAAGCTGTTTAAACCGTTCATTTTTAGATGCAGGTGAGTAAAGATTTCATATTATTACGCAGCTGTCATCTTGATTCTTTGGTTGTGTGTCACGTAGCCTAAAACATGAGATGATAGCATTGTTGGCAGACGTGTGGAAAGGAAGGCTGCTATCTCCTACCCTTTTCAACAAAGGTTACAGAAAACAGATAAGAGTAATCAGGAACCAAATTCTGAAGTTCTCTTTCTGATTTCCCATGGAATATAAGTACAGTTTGCACAAGACAGAAGAAAAGAAAAACCTGAGCTAAAGAGTAAAATAGAACACAAAGTGAATAAGTTTCATCAGTAACACAATTTTAAAAAGTAATCCTAGAATTTTAAATACATACATATTGTCTGTGTTCCCGGTCCAGTGAAAACACCTTTTATAGCAAAACTTATTTCCAGGCTTAGCACAGAACTTTTCCCAGGAGGAAATGTGAAAGAATATATTTAGAGTGAATCTTAAAGCTGAAAAGCTATTTATGACAGACTGACTGGATTTGTGGAATGATCTTTTGATGAACTGAGAAACCTGCCTTGGCATGATCCTGTGTGACTTTTTTCTTATGGAGCTTACACCATAGGGAGAACAAAATACACACCAAGAAGTTCTACCGTGAGGGCTGCAACACTCTGCTTTTTTAAAAAGCTCTTATAATTCTTTATGCATGAATAATAATTCAAGCAGAATGAGTACACAAATCCTAATGCAACTTAACACCCACTTGAAATGTGAAAGCTCCTTTTCTATAATGCCAAAAATAATGAGAATTTGATCAGAATCTTGTGATAATATGGGGCCCAACTGTAAAGCTACAAATAAGAGGTGTTCACTAACATGCTCTTGAGAAGAAAATCTGCTGGATACTTTGCAGGTATCCATTTTTTCTTTACTTGTGAGCAATTCACCAGGCAAATCTGTGCTTCTGAGGCAGAAGTGAAGAGCAATGAAAATATGCCTTCATAATGAAGTGGCTTGCATGCCCATATGAGGAGCTTGCAGAACAGAGTTATCAAGAGATTATGTTATACATTAAAGTATAATTTAACTAAAAAAACAATTTCCCTTGTGTAGGTCACTTGGAGACAACAGCAGAGCAACTAGTAGACCTTTCAAGTGAAGAGTGAATAGCAAGCAGTCAGGAGGAATTTCTGTATTTGCAGACACTAGTGGTATTCATTGGACTATTTCAAATTATTAGGAAGTTAAACCATGGTTTATTGTAAAAACTAACAAGATGAAATGTTATAAAGAAAAATCATTAATTTGGCTGTGGGTAGTTTGTTTCTACTTAAGGAAAAGTTGTGGGCAGTACTTAAGGATTTCAGTTCCAGCTGCAAATCTATCAATATAACTCACCTTTCTCGAGGTGTGCAGGGGTTTTAGACTATAATTACCACACAAAGATTTTTGTGTAGGAACTTTATATAATAATTCCAATTGTTAAAGTCATTTGTAACACTGTAATCAAGCAGAGAGCAAACCTAATTAGGCCACTTTGTAATGATCTCTTTCTGTATTTGCTATTGCTTTATGGTTCTCTATTTGGGGAACAAAAATGGCTGTTACCAGCATGTGTTCCAGAACCTCCTAAGCAGTGCTCTGCTCTGCTGCGTGACCCATTGCTGGTCCATGAAGCAGGTCAGGGTCATGTACTCAGAGCACCAACTTAACACTGGACTCTGTTAAAGCTGACTTCTAAAAAAAATACTACCCAGCTGATGACAGTTTGCCATGATGGCAGTTTGTAACTTCCACCTCAGTCCAAGTGTGACGACAGCGTCAGTCCTAGCTGGTCCCCAGAAACACTGCTCTATCCGTACTCCTTGTCCAGGATGTGGGAGCAGAGGCTGATGAGGTGAGTACATGCGGTGAAAAGAAAAGATGGGATTGCAGCTGTAGCTTGGAGAGAGTGGGAGGACAAAGTCAGGAAAAATGGTCTCAGGATTCTGACCTGGGAAAACCAAGGCTGTGCCCATGCTCATGCCTGTGGTTCCAGGATGGAAATATATGTATCTATACATGTCACGCCATATACCCCATGCACAATAAGCCTTGTGTTTCTGAGAAGCAACAAATATAATGCAGATGTGGAGTAAAAAATCTGCTGTTTTGTTTCTTTATTCTTTATCAACTTAATTCTTCATAAACTTTGTCCATTTAACTGGGAAGTTAAATAAGAGGGCAAATTAAAGTAAAAAAAAAAAATCCAAACAGCAACCATTCTTACTATGATTTTTTTTTACACATTTTTCACCTGCTGTAATATATTATGATATATTACTTTTCTAATGGATCACTGATAAATAAGCTCATACCACTGCTGATTTACCTCACATACCAGTGTTTGTGTGACAGTGTAAGGCAAAAGTAACTCAGATCTCTTTTAGCTGGTGAAATTAAGAAAATTCATGCATATTCTTACCATTCAGACCTTGAGAACTCTTTAATTGCCTTAAGTATAAGCTTAGGAACAGAGCAGAACACTTAATCTTCTAACAGGTCTAAACCTTATTTACCATTCAGCTACAAGCTCTTTATTAAAAAAAAAAATCTCCAACAAGAGAAGGTTTTAATCTTCCCGTTCTAAACCCTTGACCAGATTCCTGGTTAGGTTAAATCTGATCTAATAACCCAATTGTTAAACAGCTAATGATTCGTGTCGAACTCTTTGTGGTAGTTGCATATGGTAGGTATATTTGCATCCAGGTTTGTGGTGCTGTGTACAATGACCTCTACATGATTCTCCTCTATGTGATCACCATATTCCTGTTCACATAATTTTTGTGAGATGCTTTTTAACCATAGCAGCACTGTGCAGAGCACACTTTCTCTCCTAGTTTGCACGGACATGGTATAATTGAGTATAGTGCTTCCTTATACCATTAGTTTCCTTTGCAAACTGGCTGATCCTTCCCACTTTGGATAGCAAGCGTACTTTGTCTTTTTAATACTGCTGTTAGGAACACCTGGCATGGCATTGGATAGTTTTCTGTACCAAAACGTGTTGTGAGACAGCGAAGGTGGAACTATCAGTGATGAGTTGAGCTCATAAGAGTTGAAACAACCTCCAGGGTATTCTTATAAAACATCTCAGCACCAAGATGTGTAGAGTACATGTGGCATCAGGTCACCTCCTGCAACATACAGGCCTTTTGCAGAGGTTTTACAATAATCATGTCGTGTTTTGGAGCTCCTCTAGCCACCATCCCCTTAAAGATGCTCAAGTGA
Organism: Antrostomus carolinensis; assembly: GCF_000700745.2. Classification (NCBI taxonomy): domain Eukaryota; kingdom Metazoa; phylum Chordata; class Aves; order Caprimulgiformes; family Caprimulgidae; genus Antrostomus; species Antrostomus carolinensis. The sequence continues at coordinate 296 of NW_010297738.1, read as the reverse complement.
TCTTCCACATAATTGTGTTGGATAACAACCCTAGAATTCTCAGTTTGAAGGAAAATAAGAGCTTTACTAAAGTCAGAGAGCAAGATATGTTGGCCTCATGCCTCTTCACAGATTGCTCACTTTCACTGCTGGCTTTGACTACATCTGTACTGTCAGCCAGGGTACTGCCAGCAGCCGGAGCTGTGACTGTGCTGCCTTTCCATCACCCTTGGTGTTTGCACACACACAGGCACCAACTCACGCAGAAGTTCAGATCGCTGCTATGAGAAAGGCCAATGGCATCCTGGGGTGCATTA
>NW_010297737.1:0-31907 GCF_000700745.2 Antrostomus carolinensis | reverse complement strand
TGAGGACCCTGGGGGGGCGTATCCGGCCCGCGGGCTGTAGTTTGAAGACCCCTGGTCTAGAGTGTGCACTGCTATGAAACAGCAAAATAGTTTGCTCTTTTGTAAACCAAAATGTCTATTTTCCTACTGAGTCACAGTATAAAAGATGCTCTAAATAACTGACTTGCTACCAAAAAGAAAGCTTTGCTACTTTTGTGATCCACTTTGTCGGTGTATTGGGTTTACATAGCAAGGTTTTGGTAACAGGGTGGCTGCAGACTTCTGTGAGAAGGCACTAGAAGCTATCCCCATGTCCAACAAAGCCAATGCCAGCTGGCTCCAAGACAGACCTGCCACTGGCCAAAGGTGAGCCACCAGTGACATTGGTAGTGCCTCTGTGATAACATATTTAAGAAGAGGTAAAAAACATAAGTGCAACAGCAGCTGGAAGGAAAGAACAAGAAAATGTGAGAGAAACAGCCCTGCTGTTTCTCAACCAAGGTCAGTAAAGAAGGAGGGGGAAGAGGTGCTCCAGGTGCTGGAGCAGAGATACCCCTGCAGCCTGTGGTGAAGACCAAGGTGAGGCAGGCTGTCCCCCTGCAGCCAACAGATGTTAACAGTAGAGTAGATATATGCAGCTCGTGGAGGACCCCACACCAAAGCAGGTGGATGGGCCCTGTAGGAAGCTGTGACCCCAGGGAGCACCCATGCAGGAGCAGGTTTGCTGGCAGGACTTGTGACCCCACAGGGGACCCACGCTGGAGAAGTCCATTCCTGAAGGACTGCACCCCATGGAAAGGACCCATGCTGAATCAGTTCTTAAAGAAGTGCATCCCATAGTAAGGACTCAACACTGGAAAAGTTTGTGAAGGACTGTATTCCATGAGAGGGACACCACACTGGACTCAAGCAAGAGTGTGAGAAGGAAGAAGCAGCAGAGACAAAGTGTTATGACCTGACCACAACCCGAATTCCCCATCCCCCTGTGCCACTCACAGGTGGGAGACAGAAGAATCAGGCGTGAAACTGAGCCTAGGAAGAAGGGGGAGGTGGAAGGCAGTTTTATTTTTGGTTTTATTACTATCATAATCTGTTATTAATTGGCAACAAATTAATTTTCTCCAAGTTAAGCCCATTATGGTAACTGCTGAGTGATCTCCTTGTCCTTATCTCACTCCATGAACTTTTCATTGAATTTTCTCCCCCTGTCAGGAAGAGGGAGTGATAGAGCTGCTTAGTTGGCACCTAACAGCCAGCTAAGGTCAACTCACCACAGTCAGGGATTAAAAATGCCTTTTCTGTTCAGGAAGCCTCTGTGCCAAGATGCTTCTTGTTTCCCCTTCAGAAATCAGTCCCTACATTGAGCTGTTCCCATCACCCAGGCCCACAGACAGCCTTCAGATCAACAGAGCCCCTCAGTTCTTCCCTCTAGCATGAACTCTACAAAAAGAAGGTCTTGCTCACAGACTATAGAGACTTCAGAACACTTCTGAACTCTAAATACCTGAATTTTAGATTGTACTGACCCATACTTGAACAGGTTATGTATTCAGTGCACAAGTGAAACCCTGCAAATTAACAGTTTAAGGTAAATTAGTCTTTGTGGCTTTCATAGTCAAAGAAGATAGGAACACAGTTAAAGGTTACTTTATATAGGTTCCCTACTTTTATACCTTTTGAAGTCTAATTAAGTTAAGGTCATTCTCTGAAGTGAGATGAGTAAGTTGTTTGGTTTTTTTTTTTTAAAGAACAAACAGATTTTGCTAAAATATCATGACAATGATGATGATATAAAGGCAACTCACTGAAAGCTATCTCAAATTTCTCAGACCTTAAAAAAAAACCCACCCCACAACAAAACCAGCCTCCTGATATTCTGACATTAAAATAACTTTTCTTTCTCAATACCTTTGGTCAAATAGGCCAGGACATCAAATAATTTATTCTCCAAAATGACTATTAACATTTCTATCTCAGAAGCTACCACCATCACATATTACAAAAAAAAAAAAAAAAAAAAAAAAAAAAGGGAAGACAAATCACATATAGCTAGCTTTGAGAAATACTGAGCACCTAGATGTTGCCCTTTTACTTAATAGGAATCTCAAGGTATTCAGCATCCCTGACATAAAGTCAAGGGAAGGAAATGAAGAAATGAAAACAATGTTCAGAAAATAAATCCTTTTTAATTATTGCTATTATCCTTTTCCTCTCTAATCTTCTAAATCAAGCACTGAACATCTGCAACACTGCAGAGAGATTAAATAGTAAGGCACACATGGATAGCACAGACAGATGTCCTTCAGTTTGTATCTGCTAACCTGCCTCTAGTCATTTTTCTGAAAGAGAAATACATGTGTAAGCACATTTTCCTTGACCACCATCCTGCTCACACATACTCTATAACATGTGAATTAAAGAACCAGTGATATAATCTGAAAACTTTGTCATTTTCATTCTACCTCATTTGTTTAAAGGGGAAAAAAAAAAAAAAAAAAAAGAAAACAGCAAAAAAACCCCAGCATACCATGAATGAAAACACAATACACTACTCCTTGGTTTATAACTCTTCATTAGAGCTGAGCAGGATGTGGCTTCTGGGACTCCTACACAAACCAGGAGCTCTATGAAGAGCAGCAGTTCTTGGTAAACTCTCTCAAAGTACTCTGGCTTGCACAGGATTCAAACTGAAGGCTGAGCAGAACCAAATTATGTGCATGTTTTGTAATGTTTGGAATATTTCTGCCAAAACCACTTACACTGTGAAGATGCAAACTATAATGCTTACAGCTGTGTCGATAAAAGTGCAGGCAACCCAGGGCACCTGGGAACCCACCAGGACATATGTTGTGCAGGGTCTTTTTGCTTTTCCTTGATTTGCAAGACAGAAATTCCACATAGGAAGCCCCTTATGCAATTCCCTACAGATTGGGTGTGTCATCGCACCCTTTCCAAACAAACAAATTGCACTACGGCTGTTGAAGGGCACTGCCAAGACAGACAGGTAAGAGGCAGAACACAGCCTCAGGAACACTAGTCTGACCCAATATAATCTCCAATAGTGGACAAGCAGTTCCTATGAATGGGACAACTTAATTCCTGGAAAAACTCAATACTGTTTTTATGAATACCAGGTGATGCTGTTCATTAGTTAAGCTTAGACAGCACATATGGGATGCAAAAAATTACATTATACAGCTGCCTACCTCAGCAAATCCCACAAGGAGAGCAGGAAAACATAGCCAAGACTTATATTCAATGCTCTCTGGAAGACAGCAGCTTTGCCTATAGGGATTATACACAGTATTCCAAACTGATTCCTTTTTCTCCTCCTCTCAAATTACTCACTGTTTCTTTAGGCCTAATTACTCACCTTGTATATTGTGAGTTTGGAAACCTTGCTCCTGGAGTGCTGAAGATATCTGCATAAGGATCTCTGCCTCTGAATAAATGCTTTTAACTATCACAATAATTTAACTGTTTTTGAGTAATGAAGTAGAGCATTTTTCAGATTTCAATTTTTTAATGTCTTTAAATTTAGCATAGAAAAAATAATTACGTTATAATAGAAAAAGGGAACTCTGATCAGCAATAGGTTCCCATAATCTTGTTACAATAACTTGCAACTGATAGACTCAACCACCTTAACACACCAGATGTAGATCAACCAATCCCATAAAGAAAAAAATAATGTTGCCCAGCACTGTCAGTCACATTAAAAAAAAAAAAAAAAAAAAGCTGAATTCAAGAAATTGGTTAAGCATTCCCAAGAGATCTTTCATTTCCCAATTTGCCCAATTGATATGCAGATGTGAAAAAAACCAGGGACGGATATAAGGAAGTGATAAGTCTAAGATGGTAGTTGAAATACAAAAGATAGGTAGCTTCTATCAGTATTTATCTACACTGTCTGAAAATGTTATATACTTGCAGATGGTACCTAAACTGAGCTTTCAAACATCACTTATTACAATATTAAAATTGTCCAAGGCCTCCAGAATGCTAAAAAGTACTTCCTGAACAAATCTTTCTTCTCCATTTGCAAGGAAGATGGGAGGAAGGGTAATTGAGGAAACAAGAGATGCTAGCCATATGATAACATGTATTAACTCTAGACAAGGAAAGGGAGGCTTACCTCTGCAAAAACACTTGTACCAGTAAAACCACTAAAGTTGTTTTCAAAGCTGTGTTTGCATTTTAGTCATGGTCTTCCTCTTCCCCTTTTTCTTCCTATACCCGATTCAAGCTTCATGAAACCCTTGGGAAAAAAAAGCCATTTTCCACACATATTTTCTGCACAGAGCCAAAATACAATCTAAAAAAGAACAATCACACTTCAAAATACTTGAAAAATAAATATTTCTAGGTGATACATTTTTATAGGTTTATGTTTTTTAATAGGGTTCTTAAAGGTATTTTTCTTCAGGAGTCACTGGGTTGACATGTTGCTGACGGTTATTTCACAGAACCAAATTAAGCTGGCTACAACCATGCTGAGAATTCACAGACAGCTCAGAAAGGAACATGTTTGAAGGGTAAGTGCCTGAACTTTCTGAGCTGCCAACTCCCAAACAAGGAGCACCACAACCAAAATAAAACATACCTTCCAGCTGCAAAAAAACCCCAAAACTCTACTATAATACTGGAAATACAAACAAATCAGTGGGATTGTTTTAGCATGCTCTGATTCATGCACACTGGGAGACTCCTCTCCAGGCTTTCTAATAAGCAATAAAAAAAAAGTCACCCACATGACATCGGTATGCAATTTGTTTCATCTTTGTGGTGGTTTACCTTGGCTAGCAGCCAAACATAAAATAAATCAAAAGTTATTGACAATAACACCTTATACCTCAGTTTGAGTTAGGTACATTTTTCATGTCCTTTACAGAAGATTGGCTAAACATTAGCGCAATGCATCCTTTTCTATTTACACAGTTCAAAAAGATTTCTAGAGCTGACATTCAGCACTTGCAGGATGTAAGTCAAAGGACCAGTCTAACATCAGTCTGAGATTTAGCCTTAATAACTCTGAATCTATTTAAAGATTCAAGGCAATTATTAGCCAATAATACACTTGGAACTCCTTAAAAAACAGTAAGCAGCTGGCAGCTTTCACTAACAAAAGATATGCTTATGGAACAAGAATTACATCCATTGAAAAAGGTCACTTATTTTTTCCCAGTGAGTCACATGCTTTTTAGGAAATATCCTAAAAACTCACTTGAGTTCTTTGAGAAAGAATTATAAAATAATTTTAAGTCATTTCTTTAAATTCCTCTAACTAGTAAATAAAACATTTAAATTACAGCACTGAAAGGAAATTGAATTGAAAAATATTTCTAATATAGGTTCTTTTGTTAAGCTATGTCTTAAATTTCCTGCTGTTCTTCCTTTGCAATTGAATGACAACTAAGAAATACAACTATACACTTTACAGTTAAATATATATCTAGAAAATGCTGGTGAGTGAAATGTAAGAAAAATAATTTTTCTTTTTAAATTCATGCTACTAAAGTTCAAGTTTAAAAAACAAAACAAGCAAAATTTCATTTCAAATATTTATTTCCTGGGATCCAATGACAACAAATGTTAATGCAATCACAGGATGACAGAATGGTAGAGGCTGAAAGGGACTTCTAGAGGTCATTTGGACCAAAAGGCCTACTGATTTGCCCCCTGTGCCCACTGCCTCTTGGAAGGAAGAGAAAGTTTATATATTCACACTGTATGATCCACAAAATAAGATCATGTGCTAGATTATGTTCCAGTTCAAGAGAGATGGGGAACTCCTGGAGTTCCCTGGAGAGAATCCAGTGGAGGACTACAAAGATGACTGAGGGGCTGGAGCATTTTTCTTATGAGGAAAGACTGAGAGAGCTAGTTCTGTTTAGCCTGGAGAAGAGAAGACCGAGAGGGGACCTTATTAATGTTTATAAATATCTAAAGGGTGGTTGTCAAGAGGATGGGGCCAGACTCTTTTCAGTGGTCGCCAGCGAAAGGACAAGGGACAACGGGCACAAGCTGGAACACAGGAGGTTCCACTTAACATGAGGAAAAGCTTCTTTACTGTGAGGGTGCCAGAGCACTGGAACAGGCTGCCCAGGGAGGTTGTGGAGTCTCCTTCTCTGGAGATATTCAAAACCCACCTGGATGCAGTCTGGTGCAACTTGCTCTAGGTGAACGGGCTTTGGCAGGGGGGTTGGACTAGATGATCTCCTGAGGTCCCTTCCAACCCCTGCCATTCTGTAATTCTGTGATTAGAATAATGTTAGTGAATTTACACTACATCTCTTTGGCTCTCCTCTCCAGCAGTTTGCTTTTTTCATGCTGGTAGACTTGGAGACTCATTGTCTCTCTCCTCATACTTTCTCTTCCACCCTGAAGAGAAAGTAGCTCACTAAAATAATATAGCACTCACTTTGAAGTCATGCTGTTACCTATCAGTCTACTGTTAGTTGTCCTTTGTACTAGAATCCTATCTCAGTTCTTGCTTTTGATTGTGATATGAAATGCAGAAAGCCAGCCAAAATTATACTGAATACTAAGGACTAGGGCACAGGCTATGTTTTGAAACATGAAAACAGATGTTATAGGTTGTGACTGCATTAAAGTTTCTTTCCTTAAACACTTTGAGGCCTTGAAATAACTTCAAAAACATTCCAAATTTCTTTCCAGTATAATTAGCATTCAGATAAACTCACTCTATCAAGCTAATTACAGAATTCGACTTATTACAGACACCAGTTAGCAATCCTTTTATCACTGTCTTCTCATCTTGCCATACAAGAGTATATTAATGCAACCTCTGTAAACTAATTATGCACCTCAGTGTACTTATATGCTTAAATATTTATAAAATGATCAAATACTTCTATTTGACTATAGAGAACATATCCTGATTTGTGCTTTATTTTTGACTTCCACAAAGTTTATTAGTTGGAGAAGAACAGTCATAAGAACAGAAACTTAGAAAATTAATTATAAAAGCAAATAAAAACTGAATGCTAATAACAGTCTTGAAAGGCTAGGCCACTGCAAATGAATGCTTCCAACCTTCAAATTACTGTAAGTGACAACTAAGACTACAACAGTCACAGTATATTTTGCTAATTTTTAGCCTTCCTCCCCTATTAAGAGATTAATGTCCCCCCCCACAAAAAAAAAAGAGTCAAAGCAATATCCTCTAATTTTATTTTTTTTTCCTTTGCCTCATCATTAGAAAACAACTTCCAAATCCAGGATCTTATTTAAAAGTTTACTACTTGCCAAGTTTCTGTTAGCCTGCTTTTTTTTTTTTTTTTTTTTTTTAAGTGGAAAGGGAACAAGAAAAGAGAGAAGCTATTCTTAAAAGCACACATTTTTCTTGCATTGTCCTTAACACTGGTTTTCTCAGCATTAGCTTCCAGGAACTCACTTTTGTTTTCTCAGCTTTTTTTTGATGACAAGTCATGTTGTGATAAGTCCTATCAGGCTGCCTCAGTCATGCAGCAAATACACTGAAATGTTGAAAAATACTTTTCCCCTCAAAGCCATACTTATAGAAGGAAATAATTTAAAAGAAGTTTCATAGGAAAAAATCATGCCTGCATGGTCTATGAAAAGAAAAAAAAAAAAAAAGGTACAGCAAGGTACAGCATTAATGGCCAATTTAATCCCTACATTACTTCCGATTAATCACTGAAGCTGAGCATATTCATTTCTAATGCTTCACCAAGAAGGAAATTTCAGTCTTCAGATAAAGAGAAAGAGATGCCTCAAAACAAATCTGCAAAAGGCAAAAGCAATAGATTTGAGCAACAGATCCGTGCATGCAGAGATGGGAACCCAGAAGACATACAGTTCTGTACGTGACATACTTTAAGATACTTCTCCTGCTAGCTGACTAAAAGTAATACCCCACTGCCACCACAAAGCAGATCTTTCAGAGCTTAGTTAGTAAAAGTATCCTCAAAAAAACCAAGAGTGTAACTAACATACAAGACACTTTTAAACTTGGAGAGCTCTTAAAATGATCCTGACAGAAGCTGTTCAACTCCTCTTCCTCCAGGAAGACTCATCACATCCTGGTGGAATTGTTTATTGGCAAGGCAGATAGGCTTCTGAGATCAGTGGCCATAAAACCTGGTGTGTGGAACTACAGTAGAAGAGGAAGTGATAAGATCAATGCAAAAATCAGATCAGCAAGAAATCAGACACCAAAAATTTACAACAATAGCTTAAAAATAGATTTTTCCAACAGTACATTCAAATATATTTACTCCCAGCTCTTTACATCCTTTAGGTCTTTGCAGCAAATGCACTAGTGCAATGATGACAACTGGAAATCATGAAAGCCTTGGCACTCACCCACCATGAAAAGGTGTAGGAATGCCTGCAATTTACACTGGGTTTGGAGATTTTAAGAAAACCAGACAAAGAGAAATCACAAAACATAATATTGCAGTGGGATCTTGTAAACTGGGGGAAACTCATCAGGGTAGCAATGCTGAAAGGGAGCTGGTGTGTCTGAAGATGGCATTGCTTTAGAAAAACAGAGCAGGGCTAGCTTTGAGAGAGGAGAAACCACTTATAACAAGTAGTAGTTTATAGTCTTGAAGTGGGGAAAAAGAAAGATGCAGTGATGTCATCCCTCCACTAGGATTTCTGGCTTCACTGGAGAAGGCTTTAATTAATTGGGAGCAGGTGAGACATCAATACCACTTCTAGCATTCAGTTCTTGCCGTGTTGCAATCACTTGCTCTCAGAGACAGGTTCTGCAGCCACTGACAAATATAGGCTTCCATTCCTCAAGACAGAGTGATTACTGATGGCGAAAAGGCAGCTGTACAAGAATGTAGTTATTACATGATCTATAACATCCGTGTATTGTGCTGGGCACTCTTACACATACACCCTGCTTAACAGTTTTCATAATCATTAGAGGCCAAAAAATACTGTTATGGTCTGCTGGTAGAAGTCTTATGAAAAACATCAGCAACTGCTGAGGGAGTGGGTAGTCACCAGCAACTCTACAGATTATTGCAGCACCCTTTTCCTAGGCCCTGAGAAAGATAAACTTGCCTCATCTGGAGCTACCCAGAATGTTGTTGCAAAGATGACTAATCCAACAAGTCTTTCTGAAAGCAGTTCCTCTCTACTGGAACATTTTTTCAAGCACTGCCTGTTTAGTTTTCCCTTCCCCATCCTCTACTGTATGCTCTCACTCTTATGGCAATAGCAGAGCATCCATGATTAACCCACAGCATTAATTTTTCAAGTGAGAATTTATGAGCTTTCTCCAATGGTATCCCACAGAGGTAGGGTGGATGTTTCTGCAGAAAACCATTATCTTCCTTCCTATCTTCTCCTACAAAATATGTGAAAAGTCATAGCTGAACTAACCATATTGATTTATACTATTTGCCTGTGCTTCCAGTTAATACTCACCCATTGATTTTTGTCTTATCCCTACACCGCAAACCACTGAGGGTATTTTTCTACAGTCTCTGGTACAATATAGTTCCAATAAAAAAACACAAATAATATAAATCATTTTGAATCAGAAAGTACTTGTGGAAGTAACCTGTGGATTTCTTTCCCTTGGCCACCCCATTACTGACTGAGTCTATCCCACCTTCCAGCTGGAGGTATTTTGTTCTAAGCAGCAATGTAAATACTTGCACAAAACCTAAGAAGCCTGGTGGCAGGCAATGGTTGTCCCTGAATCAAAATTACACAGCTGTGTACAGACACTCTCAGCTACTCTTTTCAGTTTTGCTTTTTTCTCCTGAACTAAAGTATTTCACATATAGAACATTTATTCTCCTCGTCCCGCCCAGTCCCTGCAATACTTCAATACTTCAGATCTGCGCTCCCCCCAAGGACATGTTATAGCATCCACCTGCTCACATGATAAATACGTTCAATTAATAGAACAACGGTGTATTTGTTCAACATAAAATACTTTGCTGTTTCTCAAGTGAAAGGACTCAATGAGTCATACATAAAGGTTTATAATTACCATTTCTTGCATATTTTTTAAATTTTTGCATTGTACTTTTTGACTCTGCCTGAGCTGTAGGTTCTCCCCACCTCTACTGCTCCAGATACTTGTCTCTTATAATGCTTATGTTATGGGTCTTTAAAATCAGTCAATTATCAATCAAATTCACTCTGGGTCACAAAAATAATTTAAAAATCAACCTCTTGGAAAAAAGTGTGACATGACTAATTTAATACTGCTTCTCTTTACTGTAAGCAGTCAGCTCTTTTCTTATAAAGACTTTGAATATGATACTGTTCAGGATGTTCACTTTAACAGCTTATTATTATCAGAACTGTTAAAATAGTTTTGTACTAATAATCACTGTCTTCCATCTCTGGAGACTGGATTGCCTTTCAGGAAAGTCAGAATAAACTTAATGCTATAACAAAGTCTTAAAGTTTATAGAATAAATTACTGTGTTTTTAAAGGGAAAATATTTTATAAAGCATGAACTCAAGTAATTTTGGTATTTCTTTAAAACTTAACTGGCATTAAAATAAATAAATAAATAAGTCCCACCAAAAAACCCCCAAACAAACAAATAAAAAAAAACAACCAGAAATCTCTAAAGCCATTGCAATTCTCTAATCTCAGGCAAGAGCCAAAACAGAGTAAGAATACAATCTAAATCATCCAGGCAATTAAATGGTCACTAGAGACAAACTTATTCAGCATCTAATGAGAAAAAATTAGGAAGATTAAATCTAATTAAGGGTCTCTTAAAGAACAGACCACAAGTAAATACCTCTCTACAAAACTTCTGGTTATCATCAAAACCAAACAGCAGAATACAGATTTTGAACCATCAAAGATGATTTCTGACTGTAAAACAATTTTACATTTTAAATTCTTTCTCTCCAAATTACTTTAAATTATAATTTCCTATGCTGGTCTAGTCAGGTTTTACAGACTTAGACTTAGGAAACTGTGTCAATTATGGAAACATACCCGCTGTCCTTACTTTGATTTTACCTGTAAGCTTAAAATTCCACGTATGGCAAACTGTAGCATTTTACCACTGTAAGAAATAATTCATGCTAAGAACTATAAGCAGTTTCATATCTTCAAGAATTAACTGCCTTTGAACCCAGCTTTGAATAAATGGCAAACTCATTTCTGAAACAGTGAGGACTACGGTACAGAATTGCACATCCAGTGTTTCTTATCATAGAAGAGAATCTAACTTTCCAAACACCTGTCACAAAATCCTTTATGTACTAATGGCAAATCAACACCTAGAGTCTTAAATAAGAAAATGTATCTAGCAAATTTCCTGGTGTACTCCTGCTCTCCCCACACACTGCAGAACTGGCAGAACAGTGGCATCAGCAGATCTGATAACACACAGGAGGATGGCTCTCACATTTAACAAGGTCAATGAATTGAGAGCCTGGAACTGATAGGAGTGCCTTGGACTACATCCAGCTGTGGACAGAGATCACACAGTCAGGATTTTCTTCTGATGAATGAACTTCTACTTGTATCAGCATTCTGCAATACTCCGTTAATGAATTATGAGTTATGAGAAAAGACAGCTGCTGAGGACAATCTCATTATTTCTCCCTGTGTTAGCCACTTAACCCAACAGACAGATGCTAAGGGAAGTTCTGGATTAAGTTGTTAAAAGATGCAGAGCGACTTATAAGGAGTGTCAGTCCTTGTCCTCAGTGTTACTTGGACTTCTCACATCTACCTGTTTTGATAGGCGTTGGCTGTTTCCTGCTCCATATTTCATGTTTACCCAGACTTGGAAAAAGCCACTTTTTAGATTTAATCATCCTCCCAACAGTCTTGCACAGGTTATTGACATCATGTGTTTGAACCATCTGTAGTAGTTTCTACTACTAGGAGATGAGGCAATCAGTCAGCTTAATTACACACAAAGCTGAGTGTAATTTCACACAGATGATGTTTCTGCCATCCTCCATCTATTCCAACTGCTAAGTGCATTTTCCTTTCCCTGGGAGCCTCTTCTCCCAGTGCTGCTTCTGCTCCTTCTCATCTACTCATTTATCTGTGCCTGTATAAATTACTAACTCACAAAATTAATAAAATACTTCAATAAAAGCTATTAAAATGTCATCATTCTGGAAAAGATTTCAGAAAGTGCAACAAACCTTGTAACTTGCAGTTCTATTTATTTAAGTTTCAGGAGAACAATATGACTTTTCATCACTAAAACCATAAGGAGCTGCAATTTTAAACCCCTTGAAATGTGAGTGCATGCCATATGAAGTATTGTAAGCAAAGTTTGTGATACTGACTTTTCCATCAGTCAGTATCACAAGGACAGTGGAAAGAGATAGACTCGAAGGGAAAGGTGATTTGGGGAGGGGGAGGAGTGATTTTTTTTTTTTTTTTTTTTTTTTTTTTTTAAATTACAAGCATAAAGAAAGAGAGAAAGAAGCAGGGGGGAACAATTAATGCAAATCAACTGAATGGCTCTAGAGAAAAGAATAAGCATTTATAACTTTAGGTGTATAGGTTGAAATTATTACATATAACACAACATTAAGAACAAAATTCTTATAAATAATACTTCAAATATAAACATTTGTTCCCCTCTTTTTTTTTTTTTCTTTTTTTTTTTTTTCTTTTTTTTGCTAGTGGTTAGATAATTATTCCAGTAAACACTTCAAGAAAAAAACTGCAAAAAAGTTTTTTCCAAATTGTGGTAATCTTTCAAACATGATCAGGCTTATCCAATGGGTATTTTAGAGCCAAATGCAAGACAAGAGTGAATGTAGGACCCACACACACACCTGAGTGAACTCAGCACCAATCTCTAGAGAGGTCATGGTTTGGGGCGCATTGTCCCTACCTGCCCATAGTCCACCAAAACACCCTTATTTTTACATATATCTATTATCTTAAGGAACTTCTGATAAGCTAACAGAATTTGACCAACACAAACCCTCATTCTCTTTTAATCCATTGGTCATACTCTTCTAGGAATTTCCTGTAGCCAAAGACCTGATATTTTACCCTGTAACCCATGGGGAATACTGAAACCACAGTGATGTTTGCAGCCAAAAACATTAGCGTTCAGCCTAACTCATTACAACAGAGAAGATACAGCATATTGGTTTATGAAGTATTACGAAAGATGAGTGTAACATTAAAATTCCAATGAACTGTTACAAACCCTTGACAGAATGGGTTATGTAAAATGATGCTAATACCAATTCAGTCCAACTGCAATGACACACTCATCTTTTAACATGATTTAAAGTTTATCACCTTACATGGACCTTGTCTTTCAGAGACCGTTCATACAGCAATTTCTTCTTTTTATTTTGAGCAAACCAGGAATACATAATGACAGAATAAGCCACAGAAAGAGTAAATCTTGGAAACCTCTAGAAACAGACACTGGCCAACTTAGTGCATTAAATCCTAGCACTCCTATATATTTATTCAGCACAGTCATGAGGCTTCACTTCAAAAGCTCCAAGTAGAGTAGACAGTCCCTACAGATCTGTCTCTTATATAACGCACTGTCTACAAACACGCCACATTTGAACAAGACAAAGCAATGTGTTAATGTGTTATTTGTATAAACTCTGTTCAGTGAGACAGTAGGTTCTAAATGGTATCATTTAAAAGGCAGACAGGGATGGTATAAAGCTACAGAATACAATCTTGCATGTGCCGTAATGCTACCATTCATGTGAAAGGCAGATCTGATGAATGCTGTAAGAGCAAACTTTCAAGCTCCTGGATGGAAAAAAAAAATTGCAATAATTACCCATAAAAGCTTAGTGGAAAATTTTCTTCCATTGGTTCTATTAAAAAGTAATTAGCACCTGTGCAACTGCCAAAAACTGGCAATTAACATTGCTACATAGGAGAACACTGGCACTTAATCGGGTTAGTGTTCTCAAGGAATCCTCTAATGCACTAATGCTGTCTATCCATCTATCTTAGGTACTTACGTGGCCCCTATTACCATATTATATAGGCATTTTACAATCTTCAGTGCAGTTATTTTTACAACACGCTGGTGAGGTCAGGGAGGTATAGTCAAACCAAGTGCACAGATGTGGAGCTGAATGTAGGCTATAATGTTACACAGCATTTCATTTTCAAAATCCTCTGTTAGGGGGAATTTCCGGGTGCACTATATTTGTAATAAAACCTCCAACTAGGTCAACCAATGAAAAATAATTAACTTCAGGCTTTCATTTCAAATATAAAATCAATTTCAGATGTCAAAATGGTTTTCAAAAAGAATTTACTGTGGTCCAAGTTTAAAGCCTGAACCAGGAGTTGTTTTGGATGTTTGCTGCAACAATAAACCCCAGTTTCCACTGAATTTAAAACTAATTCTCATTCAGCTATTGAAAATGCAAAGATGGTCTTTCTAGCATCATGGACGTTCAATGGAAGGACAGCAACAGCTGAACAAGAAAGTCGACAAATGGGTCGCAAACATGTCAGACCTTCAATACTGCTGCAATGACCATCTAGGGAGGTGACAAGAAGATGTGAAAGAAACCACATCAATGAAAAAAAACAAATAGGTAAGACGAAGACTGCACTTGCACATCGGTGTGCATAAAGAACAGACACTATTTTGCTTAAAAACCCTAACTTAAAAACACATAAGCTACATAAAAATCAACAAAAGACCAATAAAAACCTTTTTCAGTTTCAACTACTGACTTAGCCATAATTTAGGTACACATAAACTAGTGATTTGTCACCTCTAAATATAACAAAAACATCAAAAAAATTCCCCTTTCCTCTTTCTCCAAGTTGGGATGAGCCTTTCAACATATTTGAAATGAAATACATCACCAGCTTCAGGTTTATGCTGTAAGACAATTCAGGAATGGAAACCATTTTGGAGCAGCTAAACAGTGTCTTCACTAATGGTGTATTATGCCGGAAGCTGGATTGCTTTTATAATAAGAAATAACATGCTGACAATATCCAGTGAAAGAAATAAGGGAACATCAGAGACAGAAAAAGTGAGTATTGTAAAAGATTTATGTCTTCATTTTCAGCATCCTTATACTACATAAAAAGTACACTACAAGGAAGTTAAATATACCATGGAAAAAAAGTAGAGTTTATTACATAGTTCACCTATGGGAAGAATTTCCTTTTTGCAATATGCTTAGGGTTTTGGTTTTTTTAATGCCTTAAAAATCATTCCTTGATGGCTTTGCTTAATTACAATTCCAGTGCAAAAAATTAACCAGTCTGTTTTCACAGTACTTACCATAATGAAGAGTAAGCAAATTCCACTTTCTTTAAAAAAAAAAAAAATCTTCTGAAAGTGACCAAGTTCATCAATAACTAAGGAATAAAAGATTCTCTTTGAGTGTCATAGTATCTTTAAAGTTGATTATTGATCAAGCTAACATAGTAAAAAGAGTGCACATATCTTCAAAAGCATGACTAATTTTTTAATGAAAAAAATTTAGATTATCTTTGAGTAATGAGATAAAACAGGATTGAAATTTAAACTAGGAGATTTATATAAATTTACACTGTAGGAGAGAAAATAATATCTCATATCAGTAGTACAAAATGCTGATTTAATAACACTATGCAATTCAGATAATTTAAAGTCAATGTTTACAGTTACTTTAATCTATCATAAGTAAAAATATTTCCGTAGACTGATTAGACTCCACAGATCCTGAAATAACTTTCAAATTGCTAGCTGCTTATACCTGTCACCTTTGTGATCAGTGAGGATTATATGAGCACTAGAAGATGACTCAGCAAAATGTTCTGCAAAAGAGATTCTGAGAACACAGAATAATGAAAATATAAGACTGCAATCTCTTCCCAGAAACAAAGCAGCCTTTTGATGGCATTTTCTCCTTTAAGACATACAGATTTTGATGGCACTTCAGCTGAAAACAGTTAACAGATAGACACACTATTACACTTCTCCATAATTCAGTTAGTTAATTTCAGCTAGCTGGTGATTCGTTTTGCATAAACCCTCACAGAACTTACCATTTTTAGTGGCCACATTCCAGTCAAGGACTTGTTTTCAGATGTTGGTTCCAATATATATGATTCAGTTTTCCTAGACCACTTAAATTTAAGTAAACTTTGCATCTCTTTAGTGTTCTTTCTAACAAAGCTTGAAGCTTAAAAATTAGAGGAAAAATTAGAGTCACTGGATCAAAATTGCCCCTACAATTTCAGTTGGAGGCCCCAGCACATATACTTTATGGTCCAGATTTGGATTGAACAGTACTTTCAACTTAAGTCCCACCTGACTAAATGGAAAAGGTCAAAGCTTGCTTGAGACTAGATCACTTTCATTTGGTAAAAGACCTCTGGACTACTGTGTTGGAAGGTACGAAAACAACAAAGACTTAAAAAAAACCCCAACAAAATACTCTGATCCTACCCCTGGCTCTGCCACACAGCTTGGTGATATCATAGGAAATCACTGCCATCAAAATTGTATCTACCTTGCAAATGTGCGTTCCTTGTTTTGTGACCTGAAATACTCAAATCTGATTTGTCAAAGACAAAGCTATTACAGCTGAAATTAGCAGAGCTATAAAGTGTTTAATACACTGAAAAATGAGGTTGCGACTGTTTCACATTTGGAACCCTCCAGTCCTGTAACTGTGAACTGAAGATAATATCCCCTCACCTCATAAATGTATTATAAAAATAAATGCATTAAACATTTATGAAACTTTCCAGGACCACTAATGATGCTTATCACAGAAAAGTCCAATAGGAAACTAATACTCCATTGAGAAAAGCTCTGAACACCATGCTATGTATAAGGCATGGGCTTCCACACAAAATAATTGTAACAACATAGTATTACACAGCTAATTACATAGCAAGCATGAAACATCATAAAGTACTCTAGGTAAGGCACAGTCTCACATAAAACAGTTATGAGAATGCAACTGTAAACTGCATCAAAGCCAACAAAGAAACCATTTTAAGAATGCACATCCTAAGTTTATGTTGCATCTCCTAGTTTAAAAGCAAACCGAAACAGGGAAAAAGATCAACTCTGTAATTTGGCACCATACTTATAGCTGAGTCATGTAGACCATTATAAGACCCTTGGTACAAAAAGAAACAAGATAATTCTCAGCCATGATATGAAGGACATGATGGAGTGATGGACCTTTCACTAGAGGGTTTCACACATTTAGAGATGAAGGTGGGAGCTCAAGATCCTGGGAGCCTTTTCATTCAACATTCTGAAGAAAAGAGACCTCAGTACATGGATTCTGCTCAAAACTCTCAAACTTGACATCTTCTTCTCAGGGCCTTCAAACATATATATATCTGGTCACAGCCTTATCATCATACCAGTTTTTCATTTACGGTCATTTCCTCATCCGCCTCTGCCAGCCTTTCCTTACACAAAGGTAAACTGTACATGTAGTTTATGTACATCGCAGCATCCTCACCCCAGTCTACCCCCAACCTGCTGTTCAGCCTTCTCCTTTCATTACAGGTATGCATCTCTCCCCTGAGTTAGCTCAGCAGAGCACGATGGTTTACTTAGGGGAGGATGGCCCAGGGCGGCGGGGGCGGGGGGAAACCTCCTCACTTATAAGTTGGAGTCCTGGACTCAAACTTTTATAGCAGCCCAGGCTTCCGTAATAAAGCTATACTCTAGCAAAAGTGAGACTCTTTTGCCACAGGAGAGAAAGGAAGGAGGGGAAAAAGCTTTCAAGCATGAAGATGGCAAGCATGATCAAAACACTTAAGTTTTCCAACGCTTACTGTTCTGAAGTGGATCAACCTCTTAGTCTAAAATAAAGATTAAAAAAAATAATAATAATAGCAGCATGATGCAGAACTCAGCATTGAAAATTTCTATCTAAAAATATTTAGCCTTAACAAAAAAGTTACAAACAACTAAAGATGGTATTTTATAATGGGAAGCACCTGGCAATCTAGCATTGTGTTACATTGTCTGTGACATTATGTTTGTCTTCAAAGCAAAACAAAGTGAAATTAAATTAAAAAACAAAACAAAACAAAGCATGCAAGTAAACTCTTCAGAATGGTATTTTATGCCCTTGGAAATGTACCCAGCCATTTTGGACAGTGCTCCTTTGACAGTAATATACACCATGCTACAGCAAATTAGTCCTTCAGACGTTTTACTTCACTAATAGAGTAGGTTTGTAACAGCACGCAAAGACAAATGCTTAATGTCACTTCCCCATAACAGAACACCACTTAAATTGCTATCTTCAGCTGATGTTACTCTTGTTTTTAATTGGGTATCTTGATACAACATTTTTCAGAGCCTGAAAACCTTACCAGAAATCTGACTGGAGAGGGGAGGGGGAAAAATCTGCTAGAGATAACACTCCAGCTCCAACAGGGTGTTACTCTTTGGCCATGGTTTCCCAACAGATGAAGCCTAACCCTCAAGGAAGACAGGAAACACTGAGAAAGTTCAGTCCCCTGCTGAGATAATTAAGGGGTTCCCACAAGACAAACCAGGCCAGCACACCTAACAGTAGATAATTAGAAGCAGCACTTTGTCTTAGAACAGGGATAGAACTTAAGTGATGTAAAAAGACTTTGTTTCCTGTAAGAGGTAATAACAGAGGAGAAGAGGAAAAGATATTTTGAAATACATTTTCGGAAAACAGGCAGCAACAAGGCAGAACCACAACATATGCTTTCTTAATCAAGCACAACACAAAAATACTACGATGTTTTAACATCCAAAGAACAAAATATTAGCAACAAAAGTCCCAAAAGAAACAGAAACATGCGTAAGTCTATAAATAACAATAGGAGACTACCACTGTGGAAAAGTCCAAGTGGACATATTCCTTCATGAAAGTAAGAGCTGCAATTTAAGGTGACAAAGAGGAAGCTTTTATAGGAGGTGGAAAAAAATATAAAACAAAAAATAGCAAGGATAAAGAATAGCAAGGATAAGTTTCAGTGCAAATCCCTCCTGAAGTTGTATTCCTGATATTGCAGATTTCCTGACAGACTGCAAAGACATTACTCAGACTCTGAAGACCAACTTCAATTTCCTTCATTTTGTGTCTTGCCTTCTTCAGCTTCTCTCTTTGAAGTCTCAACCTCTGTCATTTAAATTATTGTAACAATAATTTAATAACACTACAGTGGTGTAACCATTGTTTCATAAAACTGTTTGGTAATGTCTGTGAACCTATCCGACCAACTAAACCTGCAGAATATACTTCATTGTCCAGTAAACTACTCATTCACTGGCATTTGTACTTCCCATATCCTCCTAACTCAAGTATGTCCTGTAACACCTGTAACGTTGCTATCATTAATGGTAATAGACAAGTATTCCCGCAGGTGAAACCAGAACATCCTTTTCAAATAGTTATTGTTTCAGTAAGAGATTATACCATTTCAGACCTGTAGAAAGAGTAATCTTAGAAATAACCTTGCATATAATGACAGTAGATTAATACGGTTTAAATTTTAAGGAAAAAAAAAAAAAAAAAACAAACACAAAGAGAAATAGATCTTGAATTTAAAAAGATAGACGTTGACAGAATACAAGGGACTGACTAAGAAGGTTAACTGAGAAGCTCATGAATCTGGATACAGAGGAGTGCAGTTTATTCAAGTAAAAGTACAAAAACAATCTGAAGTAACATAGCCTTCACTTCCAGAACTAATTTGTTGAGAAACTACCTCAAAGAGCATGCAGAAATAAACAAACCACCAAGACTTCATGAAAATAAATACTGTAAAGGATAATATATTCTTAAAGAGATAATTAATCTGAATTAGATTTTGAAAACTGATATTAAGTAATGAAAGGTTCTTCAGATTTGCTGAAGAAAAGTAAGAAATATGGTTGCCAGTATACTTTAAAGACAGGTGACCATCAATTTTAAATTTATATTAGCTTTCAAGAGTGCTAGTTGAACTAGTATTCCTACACTGAATATCAGTTATGCCTCCTATCCAGCAGCAAGATGGGCAATGGAAATTAAACTCCAAGCATCAGAGACAGAAAATAAAGCCTAAAACCAAAACTCGCTGAGGTGAGCAGCGTGGGATGAGCTCAGCTGTGCTGCTCTAGAAATGCTGACACAGTTATCTTCAGGGCCAGTAGCAAGACTTCTTAATCTTGACAGTCAAACAAAATACCAGGTGATGGAGAAAAAAATATTATATTACCTTGACATTAAAATGAAAATCCTTATCTTTGGAAATGCCCATGAGAAAGAAATAAAGACAGCAAATAAAATTGGCTAAACGATGATAATCAAACTACATAAAAATGGCCATACTGGATAAGCAAAAACTTCTATTTAGCCTACCAGCTTTTTCTCCAACAGTGATCAGAAACATATGCTGAACACCACAACACACTACAATGAGTAGTCTTCTTAAGCACACTCCCAGGCTACAACCACCTGAGGGTTTTCCCGAGACTTGCTTTATTCTATACATGCAGTCAGCTTCTAGGCTCTTCTGTGCATTTAAAGAGCTCCCTCTCATTAATTTTGTCGACTGTCATCTTCAATGCATGAAAACTTGTATTGTCCATAATGTAATGCAAGATGTTCCACAATTTAAGTGCATAGTGTTTGAAAAGCCATCTCCAGGTAGATTACTGATTACTTTACAGTTAAGTGGTTTTCTAGATATGCAAAAAGCAGTAGATTTGGGTCATGAGGAAACAGCAATGAAATTCCTTAACTAGACTTTGGCTGATGTCATACAGTATTTTTATTAATTACCCTATCACAAATGTTGTAAATGCTATGAGAAAATGTGCTGATCCAGTAGAGCTAGGAGACAATACACCAGAGATTAAGTAAATCTCACGGATGCTTAAAAGGCGAATAAAATTCCCATTATGCAATATGCAAGATCATAACCATAAGGACAAACTAAATAGCATTGTGCTACAGACTGGATGTTCACTAATTCACAGATCTGTGTGGAAAAGACCCTCTGCATACAAGGTGATCACCACATGGCTGTCAGATGGCAATCTGACACCAAAATGGAAATGTAACTTCAGGATGTAGCAAGAGACAGTTCCAGTAAAGATAAGAAACACTGTGCAAAGCTCTAGTTAGACCCCACCTATGGTATTGTACACATTTCTATGAAGGTTAACTAAATTAAAATACAGACAGAAAAGCTCTCTGCTTCATCCAATGGAGAGTCTATCAAATTAATAAAAGGAGTAAGACTTTCTTTACGAATGTACCAACATATAAGTACAGGTAGAGGAAGAAATATTCAAGACCTACCTGAGCTCAGTAGCAATACTAGCAAAAAAGCTCTTGGGTGGCTTTTTTTCTATTTTTTTTTGTTTTAAATATTAAAAGATTCCAAGTTGTTACAACAATTGTTATAAAATAATATTCCAATGGGAACAGTAGGAAGAAAAGAAAAACAAAAGAAATTTATATATTTAAAATGGAGCTAGATAATCTCACAAAGAAACATGTGATTTGCCTCCAATAGAAGGGTCCTGGATTCAGAGGCATAGTTTGCTCTTTCTAGTCATCCATTCTTAAATAAAACATAGACCCCTACACAGAAAAGTAATGACACTTCAGATAATATCATAAACTGAGTTTATGGCTGGAATATCTTTTACTCCAATTTAATTTTATTTTTCTAACTGGAAAAACTGTCAGATAAAGCTTTTTTTCCCATCATCTGCCTTTCTTCGCCATTAGCATCCCTCCTTTTTCTTCCTTTCTTTCTTCCTGCATTTTCTTCAAGTTCTTAATTCTGTGTCAACATTCCAGCACCTTTGACATCCTGAGGTTTTATCAAGAATTTAAAAAAATCACAATTCATTCTTATTCCTACTTTTTATAGTTATTTTTTTCTTCACACTTGTAGTGAAAATCACCAGTCTTGTTACACAAGGCAAGGATGAACAGCAGAGGCCCAAAAGCAGGATGAAAATTAAGATAACACTGTGTCAACATTTATCCAGAATGTATTCTTTGGAAAATAACAACACAGAACCTTCCTAAAAAGGAAACTTTTAAATTCTTGCTGAATTTAATGCAACACTTGCCTCCTCATTTAGGAAAGTAGACTATTCATTTGCAAGATTTCTTCCTGGTAACGTACACACTGCAGTGATACAGAGGGCTATGCTATCTCATCCTGCAAATACTTCTACTCAGCCTGCAAGTCTCTACAGAGCTTTTACAGTGTCATTATTCCTCAGATGTGATTCAGAAAACACTAAGGTAATTTGTTCCCCTTTGATGTCCTTAAAGAAAATCACTCCTTCAGAGAAAACTCTTTCTGCAGAGATAGAAACAGGATGCACTTCCCAAAAGACGGAGGATGTCTTGTATATTATCTGCAATCATGTCCACTAGAGAACATACATGCATGAAGAGAGAAAATTATTAAAAGCACGTGTCTATGTCAGAGGAGACAGGTTTTGCAAGTAGTCTAGCCACAACAACACAGTGCTCTGAGTATGTTAATTTGTCACACATATACTTTGCAGATAAAATAAAAGCCATACAAAAATCAAAAGCAGAAGGAAATCAAAGATAAGGGTACTATCAAAAGACTTTGTGATAAACTTCTTCCTAATCACTATTACAACTAAAATTTTAACAAAACCTTATTGTCACTGTTTATTTGTTTGCCTGTTGGGGCCTTTTGCCTCGATTGAACAGGTTACATTCACAAAAAAGTTGTACTCTGTTTCCCAAGTCTGTATCATATGGCACTCTGCAGTAGGAAGCACACAAAGAAAGACTCCAAGAACATCTCCATCATTGGAACAAAACCTTAAAGCCACACATGCTTGCTATTGCTCTATGTTAGAAGAAAGCAAGATGCTAACATCTTGTCCTCTAGCCATACAGGGTCCCAAACTCTAACACAAAATTCTTCAACAAAAAATTGTACTGAAGTGTTGCAAGACTATAGTTACTGTACAAAATGCAAGGAAACTATTTAATCTGTTAAAAAAAGACATTTCATTGTCAAAAAATATATTTGATCAAGGTTTAATTGCAGTATATTAGCACTTATGTAACAGACAACTTTGTTCTGTTATGTACAAGAAATCATGCATAGAAGGAAGACATATCCATAATTCAAAGTGATAACAATTATACCTCATTTTGATTAATAAATAAAGCTGAGAAGTAATAGATTAACATGTGAGAAGTACTCTGCCTGTAAAAAACAAGCAGTTATTAAAACAAGAACTCGATTTTTATAAAATTAAGGTTCAATAATGTTCCAAATGCCCTCTGAGCCTTGCCACTCTGCCAAAGGATGCTACTTGTAATACTTACAATCTTGCAATAAGCACTATGAACTAGTGAACAGAAGATTTTAGAAGTCCTTTTAAGGACTTCTAAGATTTTAGAAGATATTTTTAGAGATTTTTTAAAAAGACAATTCCATCAGTTACCTAACATAAAATGTAAAATTCCTATGTATGTCTAGCTTTAATCAATCTTAGACTACAATTTTTTGTTATGCAATTTAAGCCTTTGATAAAAGAAATGTAACTTCATTGCAATTCATACACATTACCGTCTATACAAATACTAAGGTTCTAATTTCTCTCGAAACGAAGAACATGAATCATGTGAATCAGTCACCAATTTCACACACATGCACACACACACATATATATGCCAAATATCAAGAATGACTTGCATCACTTAAGGATAATAGGCCAGTTAATACAAGATGGTACAGCTCTATCAAAGTCAAATTAAGGTTATTCAGTGTACACCACCTTAGAAACAGGGAGAAAAGTCATTCAAGCCACTATTCTAATTGCTTTATAGTGTCCTCAGGTTCATTCCTTCAAACCTTCCTCAAAGACAAACTTGAATATTTTCAATATATTGTCTTGTTCTTGCTGCTTTAACTTGAAGAAATAAACAGACTATTTAAAGTCTGTACTAAATAAAAAGTTCTCACTCCTGTGCAGCAGACTTTTTTTTCCAGTTCAGTATCCTCAGCACCTGAAGTACGATGACCTTTTGTTGCGCAATTCACCCATCCATCCCTATTTAAACATTATTATGTGTAGCAATATATTGTCTTGAGGATTGGGAGGGTTTTTTACAGCTATATTGTCTCATGTACCTTTGTAGTACACTATATTTTTCATGATCCATCATGTTAATTTAAAGTCTCAGCTTAGTCAAGTACCTTGATAGTTACACTGTATCATATCAGCAAAGGCTCTCCTTGCTAAGATTTAAGAAAGATAATGCAAATATTAACTAAAAGGTTTGCATGCTATTTAAAGTGCTTACAACCCAAGCATTCAAATTCTATTAAATTTTTTTAATAGACAAAATCAAATAGCAACCATCTGAAAAACAAGCACATGCAAATCAATTGCCAACAGGCAACAGCAAAAACTAACGATCACAACCTCCTCATTCTCTTGCCTCAACATAAACCCGCAGTTTCATCAAACACTAGTTTTCTGTAAGCCTTACAGGTTCACTATACCATCTGTACTTTGATTTCAAGAAACCAACATCATTACTTCAGCAGAGGTACATATGCCTGTACAGTTACCTAGTCTTAATAAAAATTATGCAAACTACCAGACACTGTGTCCATATACAGGACATTTTTTTATCCAAATGCTGCAGCTTTACTGAACTTTAAAACTGCTCCATAAAATCACCTACAAGCAAAGAAAGTCAAATAAGCCTAGACTCTACCACTCCAATTATCACAGATAAAACTCAGTAGCATTATCAGAGGCCAACTGCTGTCATAAACTTAGCCCATTCAAATAGCCTCTGCAATCATCAGTAAAAACACCTAGAGAATGAAGTACACTCTAGTTGGTAACTGGAAATCATTTATTTAAGAGAGTTGCACTGTAGTATTTTGAGAAAAGACGGAATGAGTTTTAAATGTTCTGATGCTGAACTGGAAAGCTGGAAAACAATGTTAACTTAACCTATCATGGGCTTTAAACAAAAAGCTTTCATTTGTAATAACAAGCCAGATAACTTTGGAATCCAAACAACACAGCTTTCAGTCACTATACCACATTGGAAATTGAACTAGAAAAAATACTGACAATGCTTCCAGATCCTACACAGGAGATTCTACTATTAGCATGCAAAAGATGCAGGAGTAACAAATATGTCACTAAGATGAATGCCAGAGTCACCTAAAATTCTTTAGACCAATTTTAAAATTTTGATGTTAACTTTCCTGAGTTAACATTCAAGAATGCACAGACAAGCACTCTCATGGTTAATCAGCTAGATGCCATTTTGATAGCCACTAACAGTGAGGTAGGTAAAGTTGCAGAAGCACCAGAAACTGTAATGAGGGAAAAGAGTTAGGGAAAAAAAAAACCAAAAAGCCTCGCAGAAATTGAGAGATTAGTACGATGCAACAGAAGATGAGAAATCAAAATGAAAATTGACATCTGCAGAAGCTGGAGCAGAGGGGTAAAATTAATCCAAATGGTTCAGAAAGTTAATTTGAGTAATTACACTGAGTTTGCCTGGACAACTTCATTTGGAGGTAGGGAAAAGGATATACCATTATTCATAGAATCATAGAATAATAGAATGGTTTGGATTGGAAAGGACCTTAAAGATCATCTAGTTCCAACCCTCCTGCCATCAGCAGGGACACCTTCCACTAGACCAGGTTGCTCAAAACCTCATCCAACCTGGCCTTAAACACTTCCAGGGAGGGGGCATCCACAACTTCTCTGGGCAACCTGTTGCAGTGTCTCTCCACCCTCACACAAAAGAATTTCTTCCTAATATCTAACCTACGCTCTTTCAGCTTAAAGCCATTTCTCCTTGTTCTGTCACTACCTGCCTTTCTAAAAAGTCCCTCCCCAGCTTTCTTGTAGCCCCTTCAGGCACTGGAAGCCGCTATAAGATCTCCCCGGAGCCTTCTCTTCTCCAGGCTGAACAGCCCCAACTCTCTCAGCCTGTCCTCATAGGAGAGGTGCTCCAGCCCTTGGATCATCCTTGTGGTCTCTTCTGGATTCATTCTAACTGGTCCATGTCTTTCTTGTGATGGGGGCTCCAGAACTGGACGCAGTATTCCAGGTGGGGCCTTACGAGAGCGGAGTAGAGGGGAAGAATCACGCAAAGGGTTGGGAGATGACTACGGGGTTGGTACATCTGTTATATGAGGAGTAGCTAAGAGAACTGGGATTGTTTAGCCTGAAGAAGAGAAGGTTTGGAGGAATCTTATCCCAGTGTATATAAATACTTGATTGAAAGGAGTAAGAAGACGAAACCAAACTCTTCTCAGTAGTGCTAAATGAGAGGACAACAGGCACAAGCTGAAATACAGGAAATTCTACTTAAACACAGGACAAAATGGTTTTACTGTAAGGGTGATTCAACGATTCAACACTGGAACAGGTAGTCCAAAAAGGTTGTGGAGTCACCATCCTTGAAGATATTCAAGAACAAGGTCCTAAGCAAGCTGCTTTAGTTGACTCTTGAATTTCAAGAGTTCATGAACTCTTGAACGGTTCATCCCGCAGCGCCAGTTCTGCTTACCAAAAGTGGCCCACTGGGTTAGATAATTTCCAGGAGTCTCTTTCAACTTCAACCAGTCCATGATTCGATATTTTAAAATAAATATATTTGTTCCAATTATTTGTCCAATAAAAACTGAACTTTCAGCAGTTAATTTAGCTGGAAAATTACTCTCTCTTTAGCGTATACTCTTACAAGAATTCAGAGAACTAACACTGAACAAATGTTCTTTTTGCCTGGTTTTAACAAAAAGGCAAGAAAGAGCAGAAAGTATATTAAAAAAAAAGAATCTCAATGACAAAGCATGTAAAGAATGAATTATATTTGGTTTGTGTTACACTGCAGTAAAGAAAAAAAACATACTGACCTTGACTTTTCACATTTTCTCATTAATTTTATGCAGAAAGGACATGATTACATGTGTATAAACCAATAAATTATAACAGAGAAGCAAGCCTAAACTGTTTGTGAATGTTTTCAGGGGGTTTGTTTATTTTCAAAATCTACATCTTTCAAGCCACATAAGCTGCCTGTACCATTTCCAGTAGAGTGTAAAATGTTACTAGATACCAAAATTTTCCAATACTTTAAACGCTTATGGCACTTTCTGCAGCTGAATGGAAAGCCCAAATCTAGTTTTTGATTTTCCATTGAAGTCCTGAAGCCACATGCAGATGGCAACATTTTAAACAAATAATAAATTTCTCACACTATTTTCAGAAGTATTACATTGTATTTTTCTCTTACTTACAACTTAAATTATTACAGTGCAAGTCAGGATCTTTTTCTGCTTCTACCTTCAAGCTGTTCACTGAAAGAACTGTAAACAGACCACAACCAAGAGAATATAATGCCATCATGGGTGAAAGACTGAAATAATTAGTGCAGATTCATCAAAAACATTTAAGGAGAAAAAACTGAAAGGTGTTTTAAAATTGCAGGATTTTTCAGATTACTGAGAAATAATCTACAATGAAACCTGGGAATGACTCAAGATCGTTGCTCTCAGTCTTCATAATGCAATATAGCACATGCTGCATTAAACAACAGATGAGTTTGTTAACCTTTACAGACATATTAACATACTATAATTTCTGCAAAAGCAACAACTGATGGTACTGCTCCTGTTTGGAGGCAATTGCTTCTCACTACTCCCCATCAGCTGTAGTACAGTCACTTTAAACCAAACTAGAATGCCAGGGGCTCAGCCACCAAGCCCTCCTACTCCCAGTCATTCAATACACACACACAACCTGACACAGGGAAGTCATAGTGAGAGATCTGCTAGAGGATTTTCTCAGCCCTTCCACAGTGAAAGCCAGCTCTGTTTTTTTTTTTCTTCCTTTGAGTCCAATAAGAAAGGGCATTTGGAAGCACTGCAGGTAGCTGTAGCAAGAATGACCAGAGTCAACTATGTACAGAGGTGGACATGAGTTGTGGGAGAAGGAGGCATGTATACACTGCAGCCCTATACCTTCAGGGCTAATATATTAAAGATTCAGTAAAACAGATAATATGCACCCTACACTGATATTTGAGTGAAATGCTACCTCAAGACCTTTACCTTAGGAAAATAACATACATTAGCTGCTATCCACTGCATCTATTGAAAAACAAAATGAACAAACAAAAAACAACTAACACCAAACCAAAACAAAAAGCCTGACTACTAGCAGAATAAAACAAAGCCCTAGCTATGTATAGGTAAATAAGCTAGCGCTAACCTCCGTGGCTGAATGTCAGACACAGGTTATGTGGCAAGAACAGCAGTCCATATGCAAAGAACACCCCTTCACTCTGTCTGCCCCACAGCAACAAGCTCTAGTGAAGAAAAAAATGGGTTATACCTGAGCAGGATATCATAAGCTCCCTGTGAGGTCACAGAATCACGGAATTGCCTAGATTGGAAAAGACCTTTAAGATCATTGAGTCAAATCATCAGCCTAACACTGAAAAGTCCCCTACTAAATCATGTCCCTAAGCACTATGTCTACATAACTTAAATACTTCCAGAGATGGGAACTCCATCACTGACCTGGGCAACCTGCTCCATTGACCATTCAGTCACTGACCATTCAGTTCACCTGCCTTTCAAAGAACAGGTATAATATATCTCAAAGACTATGAGCCACCAATATTTGGCACATCTAAAAGAAATGAAAACAAGAAGAGGATAGTAATGTTCTTCATAAAGATATTGTGAAATAGGCACTACAGGAAAGTACTCTTTAAACTCAGGGACAACATTGGCATATCTCCCACACCTCCATCACGAAGAGTATTAACTATTTGTGTACAAATCAACTGTGAGTAGTAATTTGGCTGGAAGTATTTGGTTGGAAGTGGGAAAGCTATTCCAGAACTTTGTCCAATAGAAGTAATGGGAATACAAGCATTGTTTCATTTCCAGAGGAAACTGGCAAAAATTTGCAAAACTTCAATTATGGTGCTCAACCAAGTAATTGTTTTTGTGCAACACATACACATGACAGTAAATGCTTCCTCTGAATTCTGAAGTTTTAATAAAAATGAAGCAGCCCAAAACTAACTTCTGTCACCCTTAAACTTGCTCTTGCTTCCACTGAAGTCAATGGTAAAATCTGACTGCAAAAAACTGAAGTTTGTGCCTCACTACTTTTGTTTTCTGTATCATAGCCAGTAGTGCACAGACAGTGTGACGTTTAAACTTTAGCACAAAGATACATGTTTTCACTGTGCTACTGTTTTTATGTGAAAATTGAATTTATATATGCTCTATTTAGCCCATGGTTGCACAATACACATTACTATCAGGAGCTTAGTATTGCATAAAAGGAATGAAGTAGCTGACATGAGTTAAAAACAAAATAGCTAGCATAAATTGACAGTGTGCTTCCCCCTGTGTAGCCTCTTGATAATAACAAGCAATGTTCTATATGTACACTAGTGATTCTTGTCATTGTGTTACACAATACAATTACTAACTCTTAGTAGCTTCGGTTACAAATCGGATGTGGAGCAATCTTACCTTATCATATATCAGCATTTAAAATAATGTTCCTGAAAATCTTAAAACATCGGGATTTTTAAGGTTCACAATTACCTTTTACCTCTATTAGCTTTATTGACACCATTGGCATAAGAATTTTGTCTTAATACATTTGCACTTTTTTGTTGTGTATAAACGCTTCGTAGACCACAAGAAATAAAAGGAAAATTATGATTCAGTTACCTGCAACAACTATTTATGGCTCTGTTTGGACCCTGGGCAGATCAAAATAAAGTTGCTGTGCAGTGCTTCCCTTATATAAGAAATGACACTCTGCACTTACAATCAACATCCAGGTACAGTTCATGATTGCATTTGTCACTAAGAACTGCAATAAGAAATCAAAAAAAAGTCTGCTACTGGAGAGATTAGGAAGTTTTGGAATGGGCAATGCCATTAGTTATACAACACCTCGGTCTTGGTGCCTGAACTGGACCACAACCCCAGCTACAACAGTAAAAGCTGCAAGAAAGCTTCAGCCCCTCTCACATCTCACTGACTAGATCTGCATATACTGAGAGTGTATCCACTGAAGCAAGACTCCAAGAACACTGTTAAGAAGGCCAGCATCCAGAATCCCTATGTAAGAAGAGCATCTGCATTTATTGCATTTCTAATGGTAGGAATGACTATGCTCAAAACCCTCTTCCTTCAACTACGACTACCTAGCAAAAGGAGCAGCAGGTCCTTGACATCTGGAGAGAGTCCAAAAAGTAGAAGAGGCAGGGATCAGCAGGAGAAGAAAGATATTAAAACTTTTTGTTAGTGTTCTACCTACTCTTAGGTTTCTATATAGTATATTCTGTACTTATGCTGTAATATGTCCACTCCGTGCCCTCATGCAGCAATAGGAGCACAAAGCATTTTTTGTATTGGTGTTCTTATTGTTTCCTGCACATCACAGGTACTGACACATGATTGATTGTTGCTGCTCTAATCCTCTTGGTGGATACAAACTGCAACTTCCTAGGTTTCTGGATTAACAGACAAGAACCTGAATTGCCTTCCTGCCATCTGGATCATTAGCTGAACACAAAAACAAAAACAAAATGGAAAATATTGGTGCTGAAATTATTATATGCTCCTGCAGACCTGATTCAGAAATGAAGACCATGCAATACATGGTGACCTTCCACTTAAAAGAATGATGATTAGCCTCATTATGGAATCAGGTCGTGTACCCCATAACAAATTTTGTCATGGTGTCTGAGGAGAGGGGGAACTGGCACCTGCTAGCTCCATCAGCACTTAGAAAACATTATTTATTAAGTAATGCCCAAATTTTATAGATCACATCTTTATGGAAAATAAATGTGTCAGTTAGATGAAGAAGGGTTCTGTCAGCAAGACATTTGGAGGATTCAAAGTAGAGGAGGTAGACTTGGAAAGACTGGAATTTTACTGATGCATTTGCAATGCCTATGAGGGCTTCTGTTTCTCCCTGCACTTCCATTTTGTATTATTCTAAGCATTGGCAAAACCTACACAGCTGCTTCTTTTCGATAAAAGGTTGAAGCATATTTAGCCAATTAAAAGCTATGCAAATGTTTCACACATAATTTGTTCTGCATGATTAATTTTTCTTAGTACAAAAGGTATCTATCAAATTATTTAGTAGTATTTCCTTCATGTAAACAAGTGCAAGGCTACAGTAACATGCAACATTACCATAAAATGTGAAAAAGCAGGTAAGTCTTAAAAAGTAATGTATCACTATTAAGATGATACAGATCTCTGTGCCCCGCTGTCCACAGGTACGCAGGCATATCCCCTACAATCATCAGTCATCAGAGAACTCAGGGTACATCATGCATTTTACATTCAAAACAGTTTAATTACCAAGTCTCCCGGTTTCCAGTAGTGTTCATCACCTCATTATTTAGGTACCATATAGATAAATACCATCTGCAAAGCAAGACTTAGTAATAACCATCTTTCCAGACAGACTCCAGAGAAAATGGTCTTTTAGTCAGTTCTCTAGAGGAGAATCAACCCTTAAGGCTTTACCAACTTAATTTTGAAATAGCCTGGACTAAAGGAATAGTCAGTGCTACTCAATCATCTGGCACCCCTTTGATTTTTCTTTGGAATATTTATCAGATAACAGACACTCAATCCATTTTAAATCCATTAGCTTCTTCCAGCAAAAAAACACATCCCACTGTTGGTACACACCTACCCTGTGTTTCTTCTTATCAAGGAGACAAAAGAGGCCAAGTCTTTCCTTAGTTAACTGCACCCTACAGAGGACTAGTCATGTATGAGCCCAAACTCTGGACGTGGCACCATGTCTTTCAGTCACAGCCCCTCTCCATCCATACTGCTTTGTGGTTACCATACCAGACCAATAAATAAGGGGGGAGGGGAAAGATAAAGTAAAGTAAAATAAAGTAAA
>NW_010297736.1:0-25390 GCF_000700745.2 Antrostomus carolinensis | reverse complement strand
AAACCGCCACCAGCAGCAGCGCCCGCGCAGTTTGAGCAGCTCCGGGCGGGTGTCGTGGCGCCGGTGGCCGTTCGCTCGGCGATGCATCTTCCCGCGGAGGTGAAGCGGGATAGCCGGCGCCTGCAGCGCTCACCCGGAGAGCGGGAGCGTGGCCCTGGGTCGCGCACACCCGGCGCTTTGGGTGCCCAGGGAGGTGGTGGAGTCACCGTCCCTGGTGGGATTGAACGGGCGGGGGGGCGCGGGGCTGAGGGACATGGGTTAGAGGTGGGATTGGCAGTGCTGGGTGTGTGGCTGGGCTCGATCTAAAGGGCTTTTCCAATTCCATGATTCTGTACAAATTACGGAGTGCAGCTGCCGGGACAGCTGGGAAATGAAGTCTTGGAAAAATAAAATCAATATTGACGCTGGACCTAGGCTGTGTCAGTAAAACATTATTTTTATGCGATTGTAATTTGTGTGGAAGGGAGAAATACCAAATGGCACAGAAAAACCCAGTTCAGCAGTGGATCCCTCTCCAGTCCTTTTCCCCTCCCAGCTCACATTCAGAACGCGTTGCTGCCTGGCTAGAGGAGAGCTCTCTGTTTCTGAAGGGCTTGGGTTTGGCTTGCAGACCTTTGTACTCCTTTTTTTTTTTTTTAATAACCTTCTGCTCTGTGTTAATTTTACATTAGTCATTGCTTCAAGATTTGACTGTTTGGAGGAAAAGGTGTGGTTGGACTTGCAGGAGTATTGTTTCATTAACTAGCTTTTCAGTTTTTTCAGCATTCTCATTTTTGCTAACTTGGAGTTTAGAGATTAGGGGAAGACAAGGAGGATAACATTTTCCCCTTTACCTCAAAAATACAGTTATTAGTTAAACACCGAATAATATGCTCACTGAGATAAAAATTTGGGAACCTACTAAATGTACTTGTTTATTTTATGGAGATAAGCTAATTCCATCTTGTCCATCCCATTTACAATGGGAGGAGTGTGTTTTGAGGGCAAAAGCTTATTGTTGGCACTGATGTGCTGTAGTATCTCGGTTAAATAGTACAATATTACATGCAAATGAAATAACCCATCTGGGAAAAAAAAAGTAGCAAAAAGATTGCAATAACTTTCTCCTTTTGTTTAAATTGTTTGTGAAGCACCATCTTGCAACTGAAATAACTTGCTGTTAATATTTTTAGTTAAGGTAGAACATCTGATGGGCCTTTTCCAGTACAAATGATCTGGAAGAAAGATCCTAACATCTTGTTGGATGTTAAGGATAAATAGCCGTAGTAATAATAGAAATTCTGCTGTAAAACACAGTGGGAGCATCTTTTGTGAGAGAGTAGTCTTCCATGAGAGGGGAGAATTTGTTCTAGTTTTTCCTAAAATGTCAGCAATATAACACACCTTTTGGTGTTTATTTTTTTAAATAGTAATGCAGGGTCCTTTTATAATGAGCAGATGAATTCAGTCACAAAGTGTAAACAAGGAAAGTGGTATGATACATTACTTTTTTTATAGCAGCTTCATGTACTAGCAAAATAGCATCTATAATGCATTTTGGTCTATTTTTTGTATTGAATGATAGCATGTGCTATGTAAATATAATAGTTATCTCAATTAGTAAGCTGTGTCAGGGCTTTAGTATAGGAAATCTGCATAGTAACAGAACAGGAAAGACAAATAATGAGCTTTACGTACTTCTGCTTCACTTTATGTAGATTATTTAAATACATTTATAACAGATGAAAGGCTAAAGCAATTCCAAAACATGGTTCTGTGTGAGTACTGTTTTAATTTTGGTTTTGCGTTTTGTTTTTTAAATTGTGATGCTGAAAATGGGCAAGTTCTGCAAGCATTTATCTGATTTTTTTAATTTATTTTTTTTTAATGCAAGAAAGCAGTGACTAGTTCAGGGATCTCAGTGAGCTTAACAAAGTTGTTGTAAGTGTAATCAAGAATAATTGGATTTATTACCAGAATGTACTTATTGTAATATGATATAGAAAAGCCTAAAAAGCAAGCAAAGCTCGTGATACTTGTCTGGAAAAAATACCCGTGAGCCTGTTGTCAGACATATTTTGTGCTGCTCTCATTGACTTTCTGATGATTTCCAACCAAATCAGTGTGTCTGGGTTAAAACGGGACTCCTCTGCCTGAGGAGCTGCACTCCTTTAGAGCCGTCTCCCCCTTGTTTAGGAGCAGTGCCTGTAAGCAGAGGGGAGTTACACCCCACGCCCACGGTGTTGGTGGGTGTCCTGGTGGGGAGGCCCTGACGGTGACCGGGGACCTGTCCTGCTGTCCCTGCCTCTCCTCGAGGGCTCAGCCTGGCTGCGGGTGCCCAGGGACACGGGGCGAAGGCGGCCGAGCTGAGGAGCTGGGAACAGGAGCCTCGTTTGCCAGGGTTTGGTGGGGAACAACCTGGTGCAGAGAGAACATCTGCTGTCGTCTGGTGTGAAGAGCGCATGTGCATCTCCTGAGGAGCTGGGGTTGGTGTGGCTCGGAGTGTTTGGTTAGGTTTGTGTGGGGTTTTTTCTCTACTGAAATTAAGACAGCAAATTGTTATGAATGTGGCGTGTACTGTGACTCCAAAAGTAATCTGAACTGGTTTAAACTTTACTAATTGGGAAGAAGAAAAAAATTGAGCTCCTGTAACTTTATGTGCAAGTGAATAGAAAACCAGACCTGAAACAGTTCTGGGCCATGGCTTGTAACTATTGCTTGCTACTGTTCCTGTCTCGATTGCAAATACTGCTGGCAATAAAGCAGTTCGAATGGGAGCGAAGATGGAGAGTAAACACCAAACAGCAGCTGAGCATGGGCCAAAGCCTGTGGAGATGGCCCTCGCTGTGGGCTGTGCTCGGTTCCTGCAGCAGAGCCGCACCTACCGAGCTCCTGGAGCGAGCCGGGGGGCTGCCAGCCCCCGGTGCTTCTCTGGGCGTGCCTGGCAAGTTTTCTGACTCTCAGCTGCTTTTCCTAAGGCCTGTGCTGTGTCCCAGGTCACTGGATAACTTCTCCTGTTCCTCTTTTCCAAATGGAATACTCCCTTATTCTGCTCGGGGGAGGTTTGCAGAGGGAGGGAGGAGATGGATGAGGACAGTGACAAACTGCCTCTGGTGACCTTCCCAAAGCTTTGGCTTGCACGGAAGAAAATCGCGGCTCCTTGTCAGTTAAAATCTCTGCGGCTGGCACCAGCGTTCAGACCTTTGCCCCTTTCCCACTCGCTGCCCCTTTCCCTCGCTGCCCTTAGCACCTCACTCACTTTTCTGCTGAGGCAGAGGAGGGACGCGCGTTTCAAGAAGGAGGAAGGACTCCTTCGGTTTCACAGTCAATTAATTTATTTATATTTAATAATGAAATCCCGGCACTATCATTAAAAGGAAAGGCTTGGGGAGAAAGCTCCCTGAGTGGCGTCTGGCCGAGGTGTAATTGCTCTCTGAGGCACTACGGGTGGGAGGACGTGCCTTTCCAGTCTGAGCGGGCGTGTGTCACAGGGTCAGGGAGGTGACTCCAGCACAGACTTGTCCTCCTTTCAGGTTCGCCTTCCTGAGTCAGCCCTCCGCTTCCTGAAGAGCATCATTGTGGCCAGAGGAGCACAGCTCTGAACCAGCCCGGCCAGTTTGCTGCCTGCCTTGCCTCTCCTCCCTGGAGCGTGGCGGAGGGCGAGCGTGGAAGCTGTGGTTAAAGGGGCCCGTGGAGAATTTCTGCGCCTGTCTGGAGCTTTCTAGTCCCTTTCATTGCATCCCTCTCTTACAGGGAGATGAAGACAACATCACTTTGGGAAAAGTTAGGGAAAATCCATTCTTAATATTTCAGTATTTTTAAACAAGATGCCTTTTTAACAGAAAGTTAGGCATACTTTTAATATACTTGTGTTTCCCTTGTATTTTTGCAATTTTAAGATACAGTGGTTACAAAAGAGAAAGAAATCACTGTTTTTCTCTGAAATGTCTCCATGGCCATCTCTTACAGATCTTCTCCCTCCCTGCCCCGCCCCTTCCCCCCCAATTTTTATAATTTGCATAGCATTTTGCAAACTTCTTCCCTAGCACTAGATAATGCAGACCAGTCAGCTTCCTGTTCAATGGCTTTTAAAAATCATTTTAACTATGACTTTATTTTAGTGAAGAAAATAAATCTGTGGGCTATTACTTTGCGAATGATTGATTCATTCTTCAAAGAATAATTACAGTTAAAGAGTTCTCCCCCCCACCCCAGCATAGTGGGGCCTTTTGCTTATGAAAGACTTGTGATCTAAGTGTTCTAACTGAAACATAGTGGGGGTTTTGTGAACCTTAAATCAACATTACAGATAATCCGGTGTTCCGATTGGTATTGTCATTAATTCATTATTAAAGAGAAAGAAGGAATCTGTTGTAAGTCCTTTGAAGGTGTACGAGCTGAAACTTGCTTTCTGCATCACACCTCATTGGGGGTTTTTAATGTATTTACTGTTTTTGCAACCATGGGGTGGTAATTGTGGGCAGTGAATAGAATTACCCTTGAGCTACTGGATCTGCAGAGCAGATGGTTGACGGATATTGTGTAGGTTGTACAATTAGCTGGCCTCTACTGTTCACTGAATTCTTAAATAGGAGTTTAGAGCGCCGGGTCCCTGTTCCCTGATGAGTGAGGTACATCTTGGAGCACTGAGTGCGAAAGCTCTGGTGGGATTCACCTGGAGAGCACTTGTGCTAGCTGGCAGCAGGACAAAATGCAGCAAGAGTGGCTCTGCGCAGCATCGGTTCAGTCCAGTAACGTCCTTACCTTGAGCTGTCTCCAGAGGCAGTAGGAGATGTCCTGGGAGGAGATGAAGTGGCTGAAGGCAAGAAGGTAGGAGCAGCCCTTGTAGTGCCAGGCAGGGTAAGAAGTAGCAGAGATCTGAGGAGCAAGGAGCTGGACTGCCTGGTGCCAGACATTGCTCTTCTCAAATGAGGTTCAGCTGTAAGGAAACAGAGAAGAAAGATTCTAGATTTCTGTTTGTTTGCATGGGTGCAAAAAGCTTTTCCTCTTTTCACCTTCTCAACAAAACCTCATGATGGCACATGAGTGGTGTGGAAAGCCTTAGGCTATCACCTGTGCTGTACTTCTCACAGTGTTCCAATAGAAAGTGTCTAATCCATGTCTTAATTGGCTTTCGGTGGTATTTCTTACGCCATCTCTACTAGATGCAATCAGGAGACTTTGCAGTTTGTTGTGGGTTTCTGTCCTCTTCCTGCCCCGAAAGGCAGCGACAGGCAATGAATGCATCCTTGGTGCTCCTGAAGGAAATCTTTTCAATTCCAAAAACATGTTCTTCATCGTTGCGCCTTTGCAGAACTCTCTGCTCGTGTATAACAGGTGGGTCGAGTATTTGTGCATTTGTTATCATGAAGGCAAATCTGGTGGGTGTAATCATGCCCAGTAGCGTCTTCCCGTGGAGGAGAAAGCTCGGAAGCTCACAGCTCATGAGCTCTTGCTCCTGGGTCGGGACATAGTGTGTATGCAGCTGGGTCAGCTGGGAGGCTCCCTGCTTTCCTGGAGGTACCCTGTGGAAACCTCTGGTTGCTGATACAGTATAACCACAGAAGGCAAATTCCCAGAGATTTCTTCCTGGGTTGATTAGTGCATACAATCCTGGTACTGGTAATGTGTTACCTGATGTGCTGAAATTCAATACAATATCTCCACTTAGAATTAACTCTTTTACTTTGTAGTGGCAGGTTTTGTAGTAATTCCATTTTAAAAAAAGCACTTCACTGATCTCTGAAACAATTTGAGGCAAATGATAACTTTTTGATTTACATGTCAGTGTGACGTGCTTAAAAACAACATGTTTCATATCTTTCACAAAAATAAAAGAAAGATGTTGTATGTAATGTGGTTGATTTCAAGGGCTTCTGGACAAGTGGAGTGCTGGAGTGTTAACTGGAGTTCTGTGTGCGGTGTGACACTGCTCATTGATTGTCTTTTGCAGTTTCCTACTCAAGTCTTGAGTGGTATCTAAAGATAAATAGGGAGGGAGATCTTAAAAAGAGTTAATATTTTTGTTTATTTAAAAACAAAATGGCCAGATTTTGTTATTAAGAAATAAGCCAACAGTATCAAAATGATAGAATATCATGGAAGGAGGTTTCATTTGTTCTGTTGTAACACCTAAACTCCAAACTGCTCTGCCCTTTTATGAAGTTGAGGGAAATCTGTGCTCCACAGAACTTAAAGACAAAAAGGCGAAATTTAAACAGAGAAATGAAACCAGTGGAAGCAAAGAGATCAAGAACATGACTTTGGAGTACATTCCTTCATCCAGGGTGCTTGTGATCCAGGAGTAATGTGCAGTTGTTGGCCTATATTATTTGATACAGCTTTAATTGGAGATATGCTAGCAGAATTTGCCATCTGTTGCTCCTCTATATCCTTCACCTCAAGCTTTGTCCCCACAACTAATGTAATGAAAATAAGCAGTGCCATGTTTTACCTGAAATGGAAGATACTGGCGTGTGGGATGATTGATACAATACATCAACAACAGATGAAAAAATTGAACCCAAACATTTCAGATTGGCTTGTAGATCTGTGAGATGTGTCCATTTTCTCTCTGCTATTTGGACTATCCAATAAGAAAGAAAATTATTATAGATCTGTGAGATGTGCCCATTTTCTCTCTGCTACTTGGACTATCCAATAAGAAAGAAAATTATTAGGTTTTCTTAGTTTTGCCGTTGTTTCTTAGCAGGAATCATAGCAACGCCATACACTGAGATTTGTGAGATTTCACTGAAATTAAATACATTCTTTTCCAGAAGATACTTTTAAAAATAATTGTTTAGAATTCTTTACAGAATAGAAAACTGACACAAAAACTTTCTGTGGTTCAGACTTGAAATTTTTTTTTAAGCGAGTTCTGAAGATCTGGTAGAGAATACTGCCTATTGTGGGATG
This sequence comes from Antrostomus carolinensis, assembly GCF_000700745.2. Taxonomy (NCBI): domain Eukaryota; kingdom Metazoa; phylum Chordata; class Aves; order Caprimulgiformes; family Caprimulgidae; genus Antrostomus; species Antrostomus carolinensis. The sequence continues at coordinate 18,493 of NW_010297736.1, read as the reverse complement.
CCTTTTTGTTCAGGCTGATGTAATCAGTCTTCCAGTACTGAGAGAGGTTTTTAATATTGTTGTAGAACACACAAGGTTATTTTTAAGCAATGCAAAAAATGCACCAAGTCATGTACTGACACTGAAATGAAAAATAATTTTAAAACCTCAAAAAGCAACAAAAAGCCTTCAACTGAACAACCAAAAAACCCACTCCAAAGAGATACAGTATCTTAAAATATGCTGAATTAGCAAGGCAGTCTGAATAGAGGAATTAGATTTGTCTGATGAGCTGCTGAGTTTTACTTTGGCCAAGCTGGAGTGCTTAGAATGGTGCAGGAAGACCATGGTCCTTCAGTCAGGTGTTCCTGCACTAATAAAGTCTGAAAACTTACTCACACAGTGTAGGAAGATAACACTTTTTGTTAAAATTAATATATTTATTGGTATTCATAATGACTAGATTTTTAATAACTGTTTTACTGTAAGAGATGTAAAATAAGATACCTTAAATTACAATTTGCATGCTTTTGGGAAGTGTGCAGTTCATTAGCTTTAGAAAGCCTTGCCTTATTTGAATTTGAGCAAATGCTGGTTTATTTGTATAGTTCATTGTATTATTTTATATTCTATTATTAAATTGTCATCTAATACTAATATATGGATTTATTCTATAATGTCAGTATTTAATAATATATTTCAGAAGGACTGAAATCTGAAATAGAAAAGGAAGGTGCAATTATTTTTTGTTTTAGATAGCAAAGTTAACTCAAGTTACTGCAATTTTTTCCAGAGTTTTGCTTTGTTTTTCCTTAATCTCAAAGCTTCACAGGCATCATATTGCAACAAAACAAAAATATTTTACAATGGTAATATTCCAGATAATTTTTGTTATAGAAAGTTGGAGATAAAGCTTTATATATAGCATCGCAAACTGTATGTTGTTATTTTCACATACTCAAATTTTAAGTTTCAATACAACCATCTGATTAAAAGCTTGTTTCTTACTTAATCCTACGTGCACATCTTTGCAGATTGAAATGGTTGATGGAAAAACATCAGGTTGTTGGACTAGCTGATTTACATGCAACTTCAGTGTCGGGATGTGTCAATACAAATGATAAAAGTGCTGTATTGTCACAAACAGAAACATTTCTGCAGCAGTCCTAGCAGGTTGTTTTTAAGTTGCTGATTTGGTTACTTTAATGAACCTCTGAGTCCTCAACTTCTCAGTGGTTTTGGGGCTTTTTTCCTGATAATTACTGTTTCACATCTTTCTGAATTGATCGTTCTTAAACTTGCAGGTTATGATGGGATATTGTGAACACAAAGTATCTTGCTGTGCCAACACTTTCTGCACTTTGAGGCATAAACATTCTCTTTTCCTTGTGAATGGAAGCTGAGATTGACTGTGCTTTAGAAGAATGTCACTGTGTGAAAATTTAAGGCGGCGCTTCCTTCAGTCGCGTTTTGTCCTCAGAACAGCAGCACCTCATCTTACAGTCCAACAGTCAAACGCGTTCTTTTACTTGTATAGTGGGGTTTTTTCTCACAGAATTAAGAACTACTAACACTAAGTGGGTACCTTCTTCAATATTTCATGCTTCTCTTGGAGCTAATAATTGGTTCTGTATGATCCGAAGCAAACTTTTTCCCCCCAGGTACACCGGAACAAGCAGGCTTTGGTAAAAGCGTGCTTTGGTTGTCTGTGTGGCAAACAGCCACCTGCCTGCTCAGGCTTTTCTTTCAGAGTATTTGATGTGTCTGTCTCACTTCCAAGCCTTCAGATGGGCAGACTTAAACATGTTGGAGGTGAGGGAGCCAGGAGGTACTACTGCATGAACTCCATTTCTGCTCTTCCCCTCCTTGCCCAGGACCTCACGGAGGCTGCCTTCGCTTCGGTCTCCTCGCTTAAAAATCACCTGTAGCTGACTGAATTAATTTGGATGTTGCACAGAATTATAGCCAGGCTAGAGATTTTTATCTTGAGTCCAAAAATGCCTTCCAATTCTAGAAATTCAAGTGTGGTATGTCCTTTTATCCCCAGTATGAATAAATACTAGTGTGAAAGCTCTGCAATGTCATTCTAGTGTTCATTAACTAGTTAACAACCAACTACAGAGCCTCTGCTCTGGCAATTTGTAACAGCCTCAAACAGAAGGAGAGCAAAGATGTAGTTGTGATAACTACACAATCTTAACTTTCCTAATTTTTACAACTTTTATTTTATCAACCCTCCCATAGTACTGCCGTCTTCTGTATTTACGCTTTTCAAGGTGTTTTGTAATTTCTTAAAGTAAGGCATCAGGTGAAAATCCTTATGGAAGAGTATAGTCTATTGAAATTCAAGACTCTTAAGCTTGCTTGGCCTGTATTTCAGAACTGAGCTTTGGTTCCAGACAGCAGATGAATAACTACTGTTCTCCAGTGTCTTTTGTTGCAAGCATCTGACACTTGTTCTTACAGATTTTTAAAAGAAGATTCTTTACAAAATATGGGAGAAAAACCCTGGGAAAGAGCTAATATTGTGAGTTCCTTCAAAATATTTCTCCTTCACTTTACACAACTTTTAAAAATATACTGTAAGTTGAGACTTTTTATCTGCTTTACCATTAAATTCCTGTAATTCAGATGAATCTAGTAATTCAGGATTGGAAGTTATCCTGTTTGTACAGCTGACTTGCTTCCTTGATGGTGGCGGGGAGAGAAACCTCGGGAAACAGAACTGTGTTCTTCTCTGGCCCTCTTTTCTGAAGCATCAGCTGTAGGCTGTCATCAGTCAGGACTATCATGCTAGATGAATCTCTAATCTGATGCAAGGTAGCTTTTCTGAAGTTCTGGGTAGCTGGATGTACTGCATGTGTTTGATAGTTGGGCTTTTTCAGTCTCTGAAACAGGACATTCCAAGCTAAAGACAATCAATAACTGAGCATATGCTCTTTTTTAAAAATATAATGCTTTCTTATCTTTAATGCACTTAATAATCTCTTTCATAGTGCATGGAGTGAGCAGATATCTTTACAGTAGTATTGGTGACTTAGTTTGCCTTTCCAAGGGCCTTACTGATTAAATTTGTAAAGCATCACTTCACAGGTGTACAAACACAAACTGCTCCTTTTCAGTTTTAAGTGCGTGTTAGCTTTCTGCCCAGCCCTTCCTTGAAGGTAGAACTAGTGTTTAGTATGATTAATCTCACCCAGTATCCTGGACGTGGACCTAGTACCATTGAATGATGTGGTGCTCATGTCTGATTTCATTTCCATTTTGCCTTTTGTATTTCAAAGTGTGTATTAGGAGATGCAGTGACTGTGGCTGTCACCTGGCCAATGTCAAGATCATTCCTTCATCTATATGAAGGAATAGGTGGCTGTCAGACTTTCCACAGTGTAGGATTTATGTGTTGGTTTGTATGTTGTCTTCAAACAGAATGGCGATTTACGTGGGCAGATTTACTTGGGAAGGAGACATTCAGCATCTCCCCCAAGTCAGTTACGATTTATCATGACAGAACTACACCTGTGCAGATTTTCCCCTGTGCTGCTCTGGATTGGTTAGAGCAGCTGTGGCCTTGACCACCTTGACTAGCTCTAAACTGAACAGGCAGGATCAGATCCCTGTTTAATCCCAGGTAAACTTAAACCAAAATGCAAAGTCTTACCATAAAGCTTGCAGACGGAGATGCAGTGGCTGGAACTAATTGTTCTCAAATGCCAGTTTGTACCTTGACACGTGGTGGAACCTGAGCACATGATTCTGAAAACCCTGCGGATGTCCAGATGTACTTGGCATTGTTAGTGGTATGCGTGGATGCTAAATGTAGCCATAGCTTTGATTATTAATAAGTTCAGCTACTCTATGAGGATATCTGTGAAATATTTTATTCAAGAGCCCTAATCGAAGTGGCCTTACTGCAGAAGGAAAGCAAGCAAATCACCTTGATTTGACCTTAACATTTTCCAGTGGCAAAGAAGCCAGCAGGATATGAATCAAAGCAAAACTCACTGTAAACACATCCCAGAGGAGCTGGCTACTTTCTGCTGTTCTAACTGTGTGATTTGTCCTTATGGTAGATGTGATTTTATTTGTATAGCAATATGCCCTTTTGCCATACGAAAAAATAAATGGGGGGTACCAGTATGATAGGGATCCTAGAAAGAAAATAGCCATGAGTAATTCTATTCTCAAGTAATATATTCAGGTTTTGGGTTGTTTGGGTTTTTTTTTTCACTTTTCCAAGATGTTAATCACACTGAGAAATTTCCTAACTTATAGAGATGAATTTCTTTGTTGTTATTTAAGACATTTTTTGACTTCTCTCAAATGTCTCCTTATCCTCATTTTTATCCCCAAGTATTCGTAGAAAACAATACTTCCTCAGTTTGTGTTTTGTAAGGTTTCTGCCTGTCAAAAAGGAGGGCTTGGTCCCTTTATTATCATGACAGCCTTTGAATTCAGTCAGACCAGCACAACCAGCTGCAAATGTGAGAAAGAAGACCTGTGCCAGGTACTGGGTTGACTTTTATTTCATTATAATGGAAGCAGCACTTCAGAATCTCTGCTGGAAGTGCATTTTTTATGTGTTCTACAATGGCATGTGCCATTACTGTGGTCATTTCACAGGAGCAGCTAGTGAGTCCTTATCCTTCTCACCAGTCACATCTTTGTGATGACCTTATTGTCTGTTACAGAAACTTTCATTGGTGACCATCTGTGGTGTGGCAGAAGAACAGCAGCAAGATTAATTCCTCGAGGTCTTCCATAATAACATGCCTGCTGAAGGACCCAAGCCCTCCTTGCCTACCAAAGCCCCCACAAAACTGGAAGGCCAGTTGTTTTGACAATGTTAAACATGACCAACAACAAGGGAATTCCTGGTGGAGAAACTTCTTTCCAGGTGGAGCTTCTCATTAACACTACTTTTTTGACTTCCTTCCCATAAGCAGGCTGAATATATAATCATGGTAATTTTCAAATAGAGACCATGTGTAGCTTCTTCTGTCTTAGGTACCTGGTAGGGTATTACCTGACTGTATTTTCTCTACAGACAAATGTTTTTGTTACTCTTGGAATTTCTTTGCTGCTCTATCAATTCTTGTTTGGCTTGATTGTAACTTTCACATAATTCCATTATTACTTGACTTGGAAAACAACAATTCTCAAAATTTGTGGATGTGTAGATTTCTCCTGCCCTCTTAGGGCGCTCTACTTTTTCACTGGTATCTCTTTTAAAGTAGGTATGCTTCCCATGTAAGTAATTCTTTGTTGGCTGAGATGTACATGGCATCCTTCTGTGTGTCCTCCCTTCCACCGCTTTGGACAGATACAGATTTGTTTGGTAGCACCAGCATCAGAGAGCTCTGCTGAGCTCAGCTGCTTGATTTCACCACACTGTTGTCTGTTTCCTAAGATTTGTTCTTCTCAAATCTATGACGTCAGTTACAGGTCTGCCTACTTAAATTATCCTTCTCTTTAAAATTTAAATCAGTCCATAACAATGTGGTCCATGGGGTTTTTTTCTGTTCTGTCTTTTAGGCTCCAGTTTGAGTAATGGTTTAATTGCTCTTTCATCACCATATCCATGAAACGAATACCTGTGCCCCACCATATGATGATTATTCATGCATCAATCGATGTCTAGAAAAGCTAGGTGTTATACGTCCAAGTTTCCAGTGGTATTTGTTTCCAATAGAGCTTCCACCCTGAAGTTTGAGTGGCCACTACTAGCAGCTCTCTCTTCTCTGCTGTTGGAGATTCGCTAAAATGCATTAATACTGTAAACTCTGTCCTTTTTCAAATGAAGGAGCACCAGTTACAGAAATGAACAGTCTCTGGAGAGATGACTTCTCTCTGAAGTTGAAAGCTGGTAGCATGACTATTCCTATCTTTGGAATTTTACTTTGGTCAGTGGGTTTTCTAATTCACCAGTGGATTAAGTTTATAACTAATAAATCAGAAATAACACAAACCAGTCTGTTGTGACGACACTGAATCAGTAGTTTATGAAGGAAGACTTTTGTTGTTGTTGAAAGTTTGTACCTTTGAGCATGCTGTTCTTAGCATGGACAGAAGTCTTTCAGATCCATGAGGTCAGTTCTTCAGAATTCAGTGTGAAACCTGAATTGCCTATTGCCATTCCAGTAAATGAAGTGTTTCATGAAGACTTGTTTGGGGATAACAAGGTCTGAAGACTCAGCCCAGGCCTGTGAGGTGTCAGCTGGTGACAAGTGTGGAACAAGTATCCAGCCTCCTAGTCAGAGCTTTGTCTCATGCCCGTTCTACTACATTTTCCTTCATTTAAATGCTTTATATTTCTGATTACTGTTGGGGATAGGAGCAGTGATGGTGATGACCCGCGTTTTGAAAGAATTTCAAACCACCTTCTCTGAGATGAGGCTGGACCCCTGGAGCATGGGCCCTCTTGGCAGCGCTGAGCAGAGGTCGTCCTGCCCGTGGTCCCCCGTGCTGGCAGGACTGCAGTGGCAGCGGTTTGTGGGCAGGACCGTCCTCCCGGGAGGAAGCCTCGGTTGTCCTGGGCTGGGTTATCCCCCTCGCGTGATTCCTCTGTCTGCGCTCCCCTTTGCTCCGTGCTCACAGCCCTGCCTGCCGCTTTGCTGGTCTGGGACAGAAACTCTCCGGAGCACCGTGGGCGTGTTACTCTATCAGTTCAATTGCGAGTAAATGCTACCTTTTAAGGTGACAACAAATGACAAGTTAAGGGACTTCTGGCTTATTCCGTGCATCTGACAAAATTGTTGGGCATATCCTTCCTGTGGCTCAACAAGAGGATGTTGACAAGCAGCAAAGGCATCAGTATTAAAGCCACATAAAAATGGGACAAGGTAGTGAGTGTGCGTGCGTTTACCGTGCCGTATTTGGACATGTTGATCTGGAGTCTGCATTAATAGCCTCGCTGAAGTCTATTTATAAAACATAATAAAAAAAGATTTTAAGCGTGTTCATCAGAAGGTGTGTTGAGAGTTACTTGGAGTTAACCAGCAGCATGACTGTAGAGAAACGAGTTACAAACTGTATTTGCCATTGTAAGGAAGAAACTTCTTTAAAAATGTTATTTGAAGAAATAGTTATAGGCAGACTGTATAATGCAGTCATTTTAAATAAGTTCTTATTGTGCTTTTGTTTGACAGAAGTATTATTACACACTTCTCTTAAACAAGAGAAGTGTAAGGTAGATTTTTGAGTGTATTCTTGCCCCTCCTTTGCTGGGCGTGTTAACCTTTGCTCTGGCATTTGCAGCTTTACCTGTCTGGTCATATGAGAACTGAACTAATAGAGAATGTACCAGGTGAGCTTTAAAAGAAAAAGCAAAAAAAGGTTAAAACCTCTGTAGAAGCTCTTCAGTGCCTTTGCTGAAAAGCTCCATTTAAATTTTTTTTTATTTGAAGTGGTATCCCACAAATAGAAAGGCAAACAATGCAATTAGGGAGATCTGTATCCCCTTAACATCTGTAATTTATCTTGCTCTCTGTGATACTGGAAAGATAACTAGCAACTGACTAAAGCACCTTGCTGAAATGTTTTCTTTTTACATAGCATAAATGATATCCGCAACAAACATTTTCTGTTCCTGGGGTATGGCAAGACAGATGTTTCTTGTTGATTCCTCCCTTTCAAACAGAACTAGGTTTAGTACTTATTCTGCTGAAGGGTGTTTGGGCTTTGTTTGGCTTGAGGTGCTTTCCTGCCTGGTGCTCAGCTGCTTCCTCTTCCTTACTTTACAGTGCTCAGAAAGCTCAATTCACAATCAGCTATCTGAAATTGCATTTATTTTTATGAAGCTTAAGTCAGACATTCTAAAAAGGGAAAGATATGCCTCTAACTACAATTGCTATTTAAGCGTTAAATGAAATAGCGATCTTGCAAGTTCTGGAAGTGCATTCTTTTCTGCTGTTGTCATCCCTGAGTGTATTTCCTGAGTTATTATATTGATGTTTTCCTGGACTTGCACAGTGCAAGCAAGAGCAGGCTTTCTTGATTTTCAAAGTGGAAATCCCCTAAAACAGTAATTAATTGTTGTGGTTTTTTAAGACTTAAAATTGTGTAATTTTTCAACCGCTTTATGTTACTGAGAGGATTGACTTTTGATAGCTGTGTTTTAAACCCCTCATTTTAAGCTTTATGTTAAAGCACAGTGAAAAAAAGTGATTAAGTTTGTAACTTTTCTGGTGGTAGAGTTGCTTATTTAAATATATCAGTTTTAATTGTCAGACATATCTAAGTCATAACTGTGAGCATCTAATTTTTTTCTATTATCTGTAGTTATGAAAAGGTCTAAAAAATAAAGCTTGTTTGAATTGGGAAGGAAGGGGAAGAGCACCCCAGTATCCCATTTAGAAGAGACAGTAACGCTTAAATAGTTGATGTCACTTATATTGTCTGAGACCTGGCAAGAAGATTGCAGTAGCTTTTAAATATTATCCTTGATTATTGTTTTGTCTTTCTTGCAGTGACTTCAGTACTTCAGCCATTACCACTTTTCACATAGTCTCTGTTTATATCCAAACACAGGCAACACCTACATAAAATTTGCATAGCTTTGGTTGCTCTGTCTGACTTTTCAATTGATCTAACTTGAATCTGGGTGCGTAGAACTGGATACACTTCCTGAGCTAAGCACACCGGGGGGAGCGTGCGTTTCAGCCTGGTGGGAGATGGAAAATAAGCAGGAGTGATAAATGAGGTATCTTTTATTTTTCTTTTTCCTCTCCTTTTTTTTTGTCACAAGGAAGTGTGCTTTGATTACAGGTGTCCCAGCTTCATGTGGTTTTTCTAAGAGCTGTTGCCGTGCTGGTTGTCTTCTGCACTGCATTTGTTCCTCCTTCAGTGCAGGGCTTTGATGGTCTTTGTAGCCTGGGTGAATGTGAATATAGGCAAGGCAAGTAACATGAAATCGGTGGGTACCACTGGATGGATAGACAAGCTTCAGCGTTCAGTTTGGGCTGGCATCAGCTGCTTTTCAGCTTGGCGTTTGTTTTTAGATGGATTCTCCTGTAGTTCATGGTCTGTGAGCGCTGGCCCTACCCGTGACATGTGCATTCCCCTCCCCTGTCCTCAGCCATCCTCTGTGAAATGCTGACAGTGGTGGCTGTCATTTCTTATCCAGGGTAACCCTGGCCAGGCAGTACCTGTGACAGAGTCCCATTTCAAGCCTTCTTTTGACACAAGTGAACTATTAACTACTGCTTTGATTACAACTTTCTATCAAGTTACTCTGGTTACCCCTTTCCCCCCGGTATTTTCACCTGTGCTCTCTAGGCTGCTTGTCGGAAGGTCACGTCGCGGTGTCAAAAGCTGTACCTTCAAGATGTATTTCTTCTAGTGCCTTGTTATAGACCAAGATGAGGTAGATTTGCTATAATCTGCTCATGGACAAATCCATGCTCTCTCTTAACACTTGATGTTCCCGTGCCTGTGAGATGGCCTCTTGCTGGTTTTGGTGCACTTAGTTTTCCCTGCTCAGAAATTAGAATTAGACTAGAATAGGGAGCAGGGAATTGAAAGGTAGAAAGAAGAATGACGTTGTTATGATGACCAGTATTTGTGATTCCTCTGAAACTTTGGATTTGAGCTTTTAAAATACATTGAGTCATATTTGCAGTCTTTCAGGAACTGAGGCAGGAAAGCTATTTAAATTGCATCTCCAACTGGTAAACTGTGAGGCAGAGTATTACCATCTCATGACAAAAACAGTGTGCCTGTAGATCTTACAGGAAGAAATGTTTTTCACTAAGAGAAGGAAATCACATCTTAGCATCATCGTAGAGTGCTGCATAAAGGTGCAGTACTTCCACACAACTGGAGGCCTGTGAGTACTGGTCTGGGAGTTTCTTCTTGTTTTAACTGAGCATCAGTGAAAAAACCTGAACCATTTGCCATCATTTAGTATTTGCCTCCCTTGACCATTTCCACACTTAATCTTTGTTCCTTCGCTATATAGTTTTCCATCCCTCTGAATTTTCTTGTTGCTCTATACTGAATTGGCTACGTTTTGTACTGTGGGCATCAGTTTTAGAGTGTGGTTAAGGTTATTGACATTTTTTAATGTACCATTGACCTGACTTTTTTCCCCTATGGCACTTTGGCAAAAAGTCTTTGTGCCTACCAGGCATTTTAACCTAAGTGTGTCTAACTTTGTAATTATGCTTCTATCATCCACCCCCTACTATGGGAAGGCATATGGTTCACTTTGACAGAAATAATTAATATAATTTTGTATTTATCAACATTAGCTCATTCACCTTATTTTATAGTTTTCCTCATGTTACTCAGTTCTCTTTGATCTCCTCTAATCATAAAGTCACTTGTAAATTTTGGTGTTTCACAACTCTTCACCTCTTTATAAAATATTAGTAGAAATACTAAATTCTCCCTAGAGTAGAGTTGTGTGATCCTTCCACAAGTACTTAAAGTTTTTAAGGGTAAACAAAGTCAAATATAACTCAGAAAAATAATACCGATGATACCTCTTTTTTGGGAGATTGGAGAACTGATTGAAGTATTGGCAATTTTGGCCTTAAAAGCCAGGTGCTTGTTTAATTCACGTGGAGTGTGCTACTACATGTGACTTTTTTTTAGCTTCTAGCTCGGAGAAGAGAAGAGCAGAGAGCTCCATTTGCTTAAATATAGTGGTTTGTGTGTAGAGCATTCTCAGCAGCAAACTGAGTTTTGCTGTGCAGTTTTGTTTCAGGGGAAAATTAAGAGTAAACTATAGTTTATCAATTGGTAAAACAATTTTAGAAAAGCCTTTTGATAATCCATAGCCATGTTTGTTAGAGAACCCCGTGGTATTCACCAATCTATGGTATGCAAGAATTTGACATTTCTAGTTGTGATTTGAGCAGGAACAATCATCGGTTGCATTACAGAGCTTACAAATGTATCCCGAGTAAAAGCAGTTTTAACATCATCAGTTTTTAAATTTTGCAAGGGCACAGCTGAATTTTTCTCCCTGCTAAACTCTTATTTAAGCTGCTGCTCGTTGGTCACTCATTCCTGAACCGTGGTTCTCAAAACAGAGGTGGAGGCTGCAGTGTCAGTGAAAATACACGAGTCTGTGTTACATGTGAAATCACACCACTGATCCAGCCTGGTTGTGTCTCAAAGGCAGGATGCAGCACGGGGGTGGTAGCGCCTGGCTCCGGACCATCTCAATGACACAGCTTGCACCACATCCCTCAAAAACTTGCACTGGCAAAACAGGAGGAGCTGTGAAGTCTGTAAATCTTCAGCTGTGTTTTAAAATTGTGGTTGTAGCTGTTAATTTTTGTAATTGGGAAAGTTGTTTGTATAATATTTTTTTCCCAGTATATTATATGACAAAATTGAGAAGCATACATTTATAAATGCATATAAAATAAATTTGGTTTTATAATGCTTCCAGTTGAAATCTATCTGCCTACAGTTAGCGTGCGTTGTATCTACTAATAATGTGTAGGGTAATACTTCAGTAATAATTTTACAGGGCTAGGAGAAAGTATGAGTGGAAATTGAATAATACCTGCAGCTATTGTTCTGCTTGGTAGTGTTTATCTTTACTTACAGTCACTCTCAGTTTAACTCCCGTTTGCTTGTTTATAGGAGTTTTCAGGTGGGTGATTGAACAGTGTGAGTTTGGAGCTCCTACACTTGGCAAGGGTTGGTAGTAGTAGTTGGTAGTTGTAGTACAGCACAGCACACAGGCACTGCAGTTACTGGCTGTTAGAGTTTCTAAGTTATGTTGTTCTGTGATGATTGTTTTAAATTATTTTGTGCCCTAAATTAACTGAAAATATTCCAACACTAAGCTCAGAATTTATCCTTCCATGAATGGTTGAATGAATAATTGCTGCCTGTCTTTGTCACCTAACAGTCTGCGTGGAAAATCTAAAATCCTCCTGGGATAGTCCACATCCCTTCTCCCTCTCAGCCTGCACTAGGGTGGGACTGGACTTTATCCCTGGAGATAAATGTGCTGCTGTTTGCTGGTCTGCAGAGCTGGTTTGAGCGCTGTGCTCTGGTGAGGTTGTTCTACCTGGCAGTGGATTCAGATGTATCGTCAGAACCGAGCAGTACAGACTGGGGATGGTCCAAAGGAAAGGTTCAGATTTGGGGTCTGTCGTTTGTGTTTTCTGTAAGGCGGGGAGCCTTGTTGACTTAAACTACTGAAAACTCTATTTATTGCCAATTAGCTTGTGGTACTTCATATATTTGTGACCTGTGAACACTCTCCAAACATCCTTCAGATTACAAAGACTCCTCTTTTATTAAGGTGACCTACAAATGGTGCCTCAGGCCTTGATCATAAATATGCCTTTATTCAAAATAGTCCTCTTCTATACTTGTCTGATCTCTTCTCTTGAATAGTTAGTTTGAAAGTTATAAAAATATTAATCTCGTGAGCATGTTCTGACTGGATGTTTTCGGATGTAGAGTCTTGCCTGCTCACTAGAATGGAGTTAAAGTATGTAGCCATAGGCCAAAGGGGAGGGAGGAAAAAAAACCCAAACCTGTCTTTTACTAGGAGCTGTAACAAAAATACATTTCTCCAAAAGCTAGGGTAATAGTTTTTAACATTTTAAAAAGGACATAGCACTCGATGTCCTTTGAACCTGCATGTAGTTAAAAAAAAATAAGAGAGAGAGAGAGAGAGAGCAAGGGGAAGGAAAAATATATCCTGAAGTCCTTTGAACCTGCATGTAGTTAAAAAAAAAAAGAGAGAGAGAGAGAGCAAGAAAAAGGGATGAGGAAGACCGTAAACTTAGCAGGAAGATAGTTGAGTGCGTTGCCCACATTTCTCAGGCAGCGTATCGGTTGCACGTAGGTTTATTTTGTTACTGAGGGACTCAGTCTGCACAATTATGCAGGTATATTTTTTTATCCTGTCATTACAGAAGTCAGTTTCTTCCACGCTTTCATCCGATAATATATTTACTTGTCTGCTTTTACCTTTAAGTCCATGCGAACAAAGCTTCTGCACTCCTAATGTCCATAAAGAAAAGTGGCATCTTAACAGAATGTTTAGCCTATAGAGTGATATTTGAAGTATACTGACCTACTGCAAATTTTAAAACCTATTTTTCATGTAAATGCTTGAGCCACCTTTCACATATTCCATTTTTAATTGCTTGCATCATTTTTGCGGGTGGATAAGTTGTCATCTGCTGTCTTTTTACCCAAGAACAGGACTACAGGCTGAGAGACAGAATACAGAGTTTATCTTAGTTCAGTCGCTCAGTTGCACCAAGCTTGAGAATAGAAATCACTGCCTAGTCTGTAGGTAAGCAACACTCCATCCTGGTAGCAGAATGGAGCTAATGGGAGCTGCTCACAGCTGGAAGTGTACTGACATGTCTGTGAAGTAACTGAAAAAATCAGATAAATTTTAATCATGTCTTCATCTAAAAACTGTAGAAATGTAGTAAGCTTTGTTTTGGTTTTGACTTTCATATGTAACGTAAAGGATGAAAAACAAGAATCTTTTACCGAGAGCTGAGATGTGCCTTGTTGCTTAAGTGTAGATTTATAAGAGTAACTTAGTTGTAAAATAACGAACATGTCTGTGTCCCAGCAAGTTGATTTCAGCTTATTGGAGCTGTTTTCTTCTGTAATAATGAGTATCGCTCTGATGTCCTTGGTGATTTACTCCTGTTGCTTAAGTTAATCTTGTAGCTAGATAAATATGAGGATTTATAGTGATGAGATGTTGCTCTTTGTTTTTCTCATGTTTCCCTCATGAAATAGATACAGTCTATCCTGTCCTAGTTGTCAGCGTTCATAAGAATTATATTACCTCTTCAGTGCGAATTACTCTGACTTTAGTAACAGGCTTCAGTCAGCAATGGGAGGCTCAGAGACAAGGAACACAGGTAAGGAGAAAATTTGGGAGAATTACCTGTGTAAGGAAGGCAAGAGGAATATGAAGGGAAGTGAGTAGAAAGCTGTGGAAAAGCACCGCTTTTGCTATCTTGCAGGGAACCTGGAAGGGTCTGGGTTCCCTTTGGGCCTGCACTGCAAACAAAGGGATTACTTGGTGCTGGCAAAACTTATCTGGGTGTCTAAGAAGATGACAGGAGGAGAAGTGGAAAGTGGGGATTAGAGACTAACGAGAATGAAGAATTAAAGCATGGTTTCCTACCCTCAGTTTAGTGATTTCTCAGATTTCTTTTGTCCTTCTCAACTGTGTATTCTTGTTCCTTCCTTGCATCAGTGATTGTATGGCTGCAAGATTGGCTGGTTCAGAAAAATACACCCCCCACCCCTGCAAAAAAAGCATAGCTTTGTGTCAGATGAACTCACTGAACCTATTTGCTGAGCAGCTGTTTTGACCATTGATCAGACACAAAAGAAAGCATGTCCCATTTTGGCAACCTGCAGCCTCACTGCATGCTTAGGGGACCAGTGTGAAAGGCAGGATTGGCAAGCTCCTAAAGAAAAGCTGTGAATCTGCCCCAGCATCAGTGCTGGGGTGCCAGGAAGTCTGCTGCATTTGTACTAAAGGAGAACATCTGGGAGGTTTTTAGGAGGAGCTGCTTTTGTGTGCTAGATGTAAACAAGCTAATTGTGCACAGTGAAGGCAATAGGTGTCCTCTAAAGAGACAGTTAGAGCGGCTGTTTAAATGTGGTTTCCTCCAGCAAATCCCTGCAGTTGCCTAAAGAGATGGTCTCTGCCATACACTTGTTGGAATGAAAGCTCACTCTCTGATGGCTTGGGTTGCTCTGATCTGACTTACTGCCCGGTTTCATGAAACCGTTTCAGTGAGCCTCCATGGTAGAGAGGATGGAAAAGCCACTGCTTTCAGAATTATTGTGGAGTATTTCAGACTAGAGGCTTCAGATTGAACAGCTTTACTTCGTTTCCCTTGCATACCTGCATCTAGTTTGAAAATGTAAATGCAGGCCAGCTAGATTGTCACTGCTTCTGTTCTTTTGTCTTTTACCTTTAAATAGAGATGTTAAGAGTTTTCTCAGACATATGGTACCAGATGAAGCATTTAACAATTTTTCTGAAAAATTATTTAAATGATTGCAAATACATTATCAGAGAAATCTATAGAAATCTATAGAAAACTAGCAAATTCTTACTGTTCTCCTCAAGTCTGCTGTTAATCTCCCCCAAAAGTTTCAAAGGATCTCTCATTATACTTTTGAGCTATACTGGAACCATTGACTCCATTCACAAATCTGTAGTTCTGCAACATCCACCAAAAGATCATCTCGGAACACTGAAATCTTCCAGTTCTCATGTGTTCTTTGCTGTAGCAGAGAATGTAAAATCTGTAAACTTTTATCTCATTATCCAGGAATTTTAAGAAGTTATGTGAATAAGATATGCTGAAATGCATTGCACAGAACAGTAAAATATGGGATTTTTTGAGTTTTCCTTACGGTGCAGGAGCAATTTGAGAATTACAAGAGCTGGAATACAGGTGTCTTCGTTTAGCCAGCAGTTCTATCACCCAGTGACCCCTCCCCACAGGGCTGTAGGGCATGAGGATTTGGACAGGCAGGGAAACGGTGCAGGAGCAATTTGAGAATTACAAGAGCAGGTGTCTTCGTTTAGCCAGCGGTTCTACCACCCAGTGACCCCTCCCCACAGGGCTGTAGAGCATGAGGATTTGGACAGGCAGGGAAGGGTGTAGGAACAAGGTCTCCCATTCTGGATGAGATCTAACTGCTGGGCCGTGACAGAAGAGGCAGGCAGTATAACTATAGACCTAATTTTTTGAGGGATGAAGTCTGTCTGCTTGTTTTCCAATAATGAGCCAGTTATCTGTACCCAGAGGCGTGAGTAACACAACTCAGGAAATATCTTCAGCCAGTAAATCTCAGTCTTGCGTAAGGAAGAAAGAAGTTTTCTTATTAACTCCCCAAGTTTTAACTCGTATCTGATTTTAAGGCTCTTGCAAATCCTGCATTTGGTGTTTCCTGTTCCCGTGAGGTGAATATGAGAATCTAAAATTGACTTTGAGAGTTCCTTTCCTCAGTGTGCCTAGCCAGAGGCAAGGTGGTGGGGACGGGGTCCTCTGTGGGGCTGGGGCTTCAGAGAACATCTCCCTGTTCTTTGCTGCACCAAGTCACTCGAGCTCATGCGCCTGGCAGCTGCCTGGCCGTGCAGGAGGTCGGAGTGAACGAGCATACTCATTTGCGATAGCTTAAGTATGTACCTAAGTGTTTGTAGGATCAAAGCCAGCAGTTGTCTAAGCTTGAAATTGAGATTAGAAAATCAGTAACTTTGCCAAGAAATGCGTTAATTGTAAGAACAGCAGATAAAATGACTGCCTGTGTGGAAGGGTATAGCACTCTTAATTATGCCTCCTAACACTGAGATAGATGTACATTTAACACTGACATCTTCATTAATAATGAATTTGATTTGTTTTCATCTGAGCGTTATTATTAGAGACTCAATATTGGGTATATTTTCTGTTCAGATAAATTATAGTTCAGATGTACATTTTCTTGACTGGTTACAGAAATTTACTGCAAATAAGTTGAAGAGTTATTTCACAGTGTTGGGGTGAGAAGAGAGTGACAGTTAAAATTATGGAAAAGACAAATTGAGATCATCTCACATCTGTGCTCATATCGTATTTTTGTAGAGGTTTTCAGTTGGACCAGTTTTAAGCATTCATTTAGATAATGTACTTTGAAAGTGATCATTCACAAGAAATCGACACTGCATTTTTATGGTACTTTTGTGGCACATCATAGAAGCTTCAAAAAGTCAAGGGTTTTTTTTTAAGTAAAGAAAAAAAGAAAAAGTTGTGCTGCTCTTCCACATATGTCTTAAAGAAAAGACCATTAAGAAGCCTCTTTTGTTTGATGGAATAAATATCGCACTGATTTCAGTGTTTTAAGGTATCTCATAACTTGTCTTAGTAAATGGTAGTTAAACACTTGGAAAGAACCAGATACTTAAAAGTATGACCATGGTGGCGTGTTGTACTGAATTTGGCTGGGATAGAGTTTAATTTTTTACACAGTAGCTTCCGTGGTGCTATGCCTGGGATTTGTGACCAAAGCAGTGAGGGGACACAGCCAGGACAGCAGACCCCAAAGGGTTATCCCATACCACATGGCATCGTGCTCAGCAATAAAAGCCGGGGAAGGAGGAGGACGTTTGGAGTTCAGGCATTTGTCTTCTCAAGGCGCCGTTACATGTGATGGAGCCCTGCTTTCCTGGAAACGGCCGAGTATCTGCCTGCTGATGGGAAGCAGTGAATGAATTTCTTATTTTGCTTTGCCTGTGTTTGCAACTTTTGCTTTCTCTATTAAACCCACGAGTTTTCACACTTTTACCCTTCAGTTCTTTTCCCCATCCCACGGGGGGGAGTGAGCGAGCGATGAGTGAGTGGGGCTGAGCTGCCCACTGGGCACAACACTTATAAGTATTTAATGGAATTAAAGCAACAGACATGCATAACTCTGCATAATTGAGAATTCAGTGCTGCTTTTTTATTATTTAAAAGATTTGCTTTATTTATTATTGTACTGTATTTTGTGTTTCTCACCTGAAAGTCCCCAAACACGATGGACACTCCCCTGGTTACCCTCCCCATGGGTTACGCTCCCCATGCAGGTGAAGGCACGTTGGGATGTATGGATGAAAAAGCCCATTTCTGAAAGAAGCTCACGTGTAACCCGAGCGCGTTTTTGAGATTTGGCCTTTTGATTAGCTAGCAAATATTCCTAGATGAAGGAAGAGCTTGACTGGGTGGTTTTATTACTTCACGATATGCTTGCAAATCTAATAGTCCATTTAGAAACCTGAAACACTGAGTTCTAGTCATAAAATAACTCTGGAAAGTGATTTAAAACATCAGGTACGACCCAGGAATCGTAACATGTATCCTGTGATTCTTGGGGTTATTACAGGTTGATGAAAGACCTGATTTTTATAAGTAAAACCTTAGAAGAGTACATATTTATTTTCTGAAACCTTAAAGTCGCATCTTTCACTTTGACTTTTCAAAATCCTATTATATAACTGTTGGCGCACTTTTTAAAGTCTGTTTTCTTGAATGCTATTTAACTTGTTCTTGTAGAAACAAAGGTCCTTGAAGCTTTAGGTGTGTGCCAGGCTTATAGAAAACCTCATTGCGGCAGCCTCAAAATGAATAAAACAGCTGTTTCAGAAATGGCCAGATGCGGCTGGTTATACATTTGGTGGTACTTTGGAAGCCGGGTAACATGTTATATCACCGTGTATCTGTTCTCCAAGAGTCCGTTCCAGTCGCAAGAGACCCACCTTGGTCTCTGTCAGACACACCCACAGGCGGTTCGGCACATTTGGGACCAGCTGGGTGCGGTAAAGTCACAGTGGAATAAATGGTTGTTAAACCTTTTCCCCTTTTTTTTAATTGTTGTTGTTGTTAAAACTCGCTGCGTTCTGTCCGCTGTGGCAGCGGCGGGGCTCGGGCAGCGCTGCCCTTCCCGCCATCACACTCACCCGCTGGGGACCTGAGGGGTGGGCGGCGTGAGGGGCCGCTCTCCCCAGAGCCGCCCCGCTCCCTGCCCT
>NW_010297735.1:1707-35407 GCF_000700745.2 Antrostomus carolinensis | reverse complement strand
CCAGGTTGGGGAGTGTCCTGGTGATATCTCTCATCCGGGCTCCAGGAAGACTGCGTACTTCCCTATGTTGAGGGTCCACCCTGCATATTGGGCCCTCAGTCCCTCTCAGAAGGGAATCACCTATTACAATTACCCTTCTTTCTTTTTTATCTGAGGAAGTCTTAAGGGTCAGAGTCAACCACCTCTTCCTCTGTGGCCTTGGAGGTGGACCTTACACTATGTCCTCTCCTACCTCTCCTTCAGGTTGCAGGACCTCAAACCTATTACGGAGGGCCACCTGAGGGGGCAAAGCAGGCAGGGAGGGAAGTTGCCCATGATGTTTAACTGGGACTTTCTTCCAACCTTCATTGTCTTTTTGGTCTCTTGCCTCTGCCCAGCAGCAACAGGGCAGGGGCTCCCTCAGGTCTCCCCCTTCTGCCTGAAGCAGGCTCTGGCACTCCCTGCAACCGGAGACCTGTATCACCTACAGCTATATGAGGAGCCAACAGGGCACACTGGTCTTACTTTTCTGTTTTTTATTGTGTAGACAGATTTTTTTTTTTTTTTTTTTTTTTTTTTTTTTATAAACACACATATGTGACCTGAGAAAATCAGTATAAGAAACCAGTGTCCAGTTTTCAGGGATACACGTGTTGCTGTTATGGAACTGCTACACAGATTTATTACACCAAGACAGTGAGGGTTGCTCCAGAGCTACTCTTGAGTAGCTGGAAATGCAGGTTCATGGCCCAAGAAGACTCAAGAGGGGATCCAAACCCATCTAATGATCAGTTCTGCATCACCTAGTGCTCCCCAGGCACCACCAGAGATCTGAGATCCCAACAACATCTATTAACTAGTTCTTCTGCAACCATGGTTGGAGAATGGTGATACATAGTTTAAACAGTAATAGAAAAATGTCAGTAGCTTTCTTACATGGGTAATTAATAGAAAGCTGATTAAGTAATGAAGGAATAAAATTCTGTGGAAATTGGGTGACACCATGAACCTGAAGTGCAGAACAGCGGAGGTTTTTTTCATTGTTACTAGATCCAAGAGCCCCGAGAGAAAATTTTTCCTTTTCTGAATATTGGATTTTTACTAATAAACTATTAGAGTGTGTAGATAGCCTATTCCTGCCTCCATTGCTGTGCTGTACTGATTATACAGCCAGTCTAAGGACTGATATTGTCAGTAAAAGGAACTTCAAGAGAATTGAATATCTTTTGCGCTTACTTTTAACAAATTACTTCATACCTTTGTAAGTCTTTTCAAGTCTGGCAGATTTTTTTTTTACCTCTCTTCCCTAGAGCTACTTACATTACGTCTTCTATATTAGGTAAAGATATGCATAATTCAAAAGACATAATTAGAAAATTGAATATAAACACTTTGGGATAACTGTATTATGAGTACTGAAACTGTTATTGTAACAACATGAAGCTGTGTTTAGTCTGAATACATGTTACTAGTTTAATCAAGAGAAACAGGCTAACAAACTTTGAGAACTACTCAGATCTGGGACTTCCTATGGAACCAGTCAGCCTGACAGCAGTATTGTAGCCTGGTTCTGAAAAACCTGTCCAGGTAACTTTCTGGAGAGGAGGAGAAATGGCAAGCAATACACAGAATTTCTACTGTGACTTCTCTTAAAAGGAAACATGTGCATGCAAGTTTATGGAGCAACCAAGTATTTATTTTTTGGAAGAGGTTTTCTTTGTTAGACACTCCTCCCAACCTTAAAATCTCTCAGATTAATCCTGCTGTAAAATGAGAAAACCTGTTAATTACAAAAAAAAAAAAAAAAAAAAAAAAAAAAAAAAAAAAAAAAAAAAAAAAAATTACAGGATGGGAAAGCCATTTTCCATAAATCTTTATTAGCCAAATCCTCTCAGAGTAGCAGAACTTCACTTTTCATGCCTCTTGACAGGTCCTAGTTTTGACAAAGGAAGCTCAGCTTTAAAAAGCATCACTACAAAAAGCAAAACCATTATTGGAATCCTAATTAACACTTTGACTTTCTATTATAGAGCTGGAGGTGTATGGAAATATTCCCCAGGAGTTTACCACCACTGGGAAAAGTGATTGATTCTGCTATCTGTAGAAAGTAATAGATAATATACTAAGTAACACAGGGATGGTTTGTTTTGTTCACACTAAGTAAAAAACAAATTTCATCTTCATTTTAATTTTTAGATGAGGCAGCACCACACAGAGGCACAGCTGCAAACTCAAACTTCTGTTCTGTATTGAGACCCCAGTGAAGCAGAACATTAATCTGTATAGCAAACAAATGACTATAATTTACATAATTACATTTAGTCACAATTTATAACATATTCATAAGTGCATGAGTGAGAATGATGCATTTGTTGTGTAAAGGATAGAAATAGTGGATCGGCTTGGGCTTTACCAAGACAGAAGAAGTAACAGAAATAAGTGATTTGCCAAGATGTTAGAAAACTCAGATGTGTGAATTGAGTCCAGCCACCAGTTACTTGTCCTTTCTGGTCTTTATATACAGATGGGTTTTACTTCTGTGACTGATTGTGGATTGAGGCTTCTTTTGTGCAAACCTGTGATAATTCTTACAGTGATCATTTGGGGAAAAGGGCAAAAATTTATCTTTCTCCAGAAATGCTTCCATTAACAACTCATGATTTACTTGGAAATGAAAGAAAGTGGGTAGGAATTGGAGGGACTTCCAGTAAATCTGTCTTGTACCTCTAACTCTTAGGGCTACCATTGTTCTACTATGCCAGTGATTAAATAGCAGAGAGTAAATCTTCCATACTGTTTCCATGAGTGCATGTGACTTTCTTTCCCCAGAGGAGCATCGACTAATAATCTTAAGCATCATTGTTATTTTCCCTTGATTGTCAATGTTTGCTTCCTCCTCTCTTACCTTTTTTCTTACTTTTTTCATTTCCACCTCTCCTTTTCTGTTTTACTCTCCTTTTTCCCCTTGATTTTTACAGGTTTAACAGGTGAGCAATCATCCCACCAACTGTTACAAGAAACTGTTATGATATTTCTACCAGTTCCATCTCACTTTCCCTATTTTACATCAATTCCTTTAATTATGCCATTTTTTTAATCTACTGGACATTTATTTCTGAGACATTTCATGATTAATTTCAACTATTTCTCTGAGGTTTAGACTTCTAACATAAACATGTCACAGCACCAGCTCTGAAGTACATGCAACTACAACTCAGGTTTTGGAGAAAAGAAGTAAAGACATGATGTAAAAAGCACCTTATCTGATACAATACATTAAAACAAAAAAGGCATGATTCAACTAAAACCAGTCTAGTTTTCTCCTGGAAATAAAAACTGTCAGAACTCTTTGTAGAGAAATGAATTGGTCTCCTGTTCAGTTTATTTTTATTTTTTTTTGTTTTTTCACCTGACAACTCACTGAGGGATTACCATCCTTTCAGAGAGCAGCAGATCAATAGCACAGCCAGGAGCAAGAGGATGGAGATTTTGCTTCTCATTCCCGGCTTTACCAGGGTGCTCTGAGGTTGCATGTTTGGCTGTGGAAGTTTGAGAGATTCAGTGTCAAAGAAAGGGGAAGGTCTTGCAAATAAGTAACCCTGTAGTGAAAGAGAACTACTTAAAATTCTCTGGGATGTATAATAGTATCTTGGTTCAGGCTGTATGCGATTTCACATATCTACTGTACAAATCAGAAAAGAGCCCTAGATGTTAATGTATCCCCCTGCCAAAGAGTGTTGCATTTAAACAGGAGGTAAGCAAGAGGGATGACAGTTTTTCTACTAAATCAAAACCTTAGTCTAAATTCAGCTTTGGGAAGATTGCTTGCCAGAAGTGCTAATATTCCTACGAGTTAGTAATTTACATCTTTTTACTGATTGATCTATGAACTGTGTTGAGTTCAAAAGTGAAGTAGTCAAAGAAATCCCAGAGAGCTTTTAATGCAATAGCAATGTTCATATTCAACTCCCTCTCATTTTATAAAAAATTAAATGTGATAGTTTTCAGAGTAATTTTCATGAAACCTATTGCATTCTTCATAAAATCCAAATAGATGCATCACAATTGCATTTCACATGACTTCTCTATTTTCAGAGATTTAAAAATCCCAGAAATCTCTTTTCATGAATTACTAAGCATCACTTAAAAAAAAAAAAAAAAAAATTGTGGGAAGAAAAAGTATTCCTCAATCAAATTTTTATTTTTATCCTGGAAACTATATTTACTATATTAAGAAGACACATCTTGGAAATTGATTTGCAAATGGTGCAGGATTTCATGCCATTTGTACTGGGTTTTTTTTCTTTTTTTTCTTTTTTTCTTTTTTTTTTTTTTTTTTTTAATATTAGCATTTAATCTGTTAGGGAACATAGGAAAAGTTCTATGACCACTGGACTGCTTCTGGTTTCAGTCTTTTTTTTTTTTTTCTTAAATAATTCTTTTGCCTTTGTGCAATTATTATTAACTCTCTGGTAGTTCCCATGATATAATGTATTTTTATGCAAACCAGAACATTATTTTTCCTTTCAATGGGTTATCTTGTCTTAGCTTATCTTGTGATTAATCTCTGGCCATAGGCAACACATTAAGTAGTTAAACACTGAGTTACTGTAGTCTTCTGTAAATGAGGTTCTACTGAAGAATTCAGTACTTGCCTGTGGGGTTTCTTTTAGGGGATCGTACTTTATCCTCTCGTTTCATTTTGATCTTGAGAACTGCAGGTGCTCAGTTCTGCTGGCCACCTGGCTGTATGACTGACCCAAGCATGTGAAATTTGAAGCATCAAAGAACAATTCAGATTGTGAAAGTTCAGACCAAGCTTTGGAGGTATGTTTTCCTTTCCTTTCTTGAGGAGTGATCAGATGGCTTCTGGCTTTCCTTTTTGAATGTTGTCCCAAAAAGCCTAAGGCAAATATTTCTAGAGGTCTAATCTTTGGTAAAACTTATGAAGAAATACATTGCAAAATTTCCATTCTCTCTGGACTCGGACAATCCTTTCAGTCATATGTGACTGATATGATATTTGATGTAGAGAAAAATAAACATTATAGAGAATTTGGGGACACCAATAGAAAATGTCAGGATTTAGAAAACTTGAGATACAAGAACAACTGAAAAGAGTGAAAATAAAGTAGTGAAGGGTAAAAGAAGCCTGAAGAGATGGAGGAGAGGACATGTAACATTACAAATATGTAAAAGGCTTCTGTATAAAGGGGAAAAAATATATGGAGAGAACAGTTATTATGGAAATTATTGTCTGGAGGAAATGGTAGAAAATTTATCACTCAAAGCTCTCTCAGGGAGAATTAGATCAACACCTAACAAGGTTTTGAAATTACATACCTTCAGTTTAGTCCATTATGGACCCCTTCACCTCATGATAGCATTTTCTTTTATTGTGTAAGTTCATGAGGTGCTGCATGCCTCAGGCTGAGCTATGCTTGGTTCTCAGGAATATGATGTAAATATGAAACTTCCTTGTGAAAGGGGGAGGGATTACTGTGGACTTCCATAAGCAATGCAAAGGAATGTGAGGGGAATTAATAAAATGTGTTTGTCTAAAAGCCCATAAACCTCCTCTCAGGAGTGCCCTACTGTGAAGTGTTTGATTCAGAGAATTTTAGAACCATAGACAAAATAATTATAAGTAATTTTTGGTATTACTAAGTTTAAGTAAAATTTAAAAAAAATGGGTTAATACATCTTTGGTGTGGCTAGTAGGAGAAATTGGAACAGAGGCATATTCCAAGTGATCAGTAGCATGATAGCTTAATACTGTATAGAGAGTTATTTTATTATGTATAGAAATGTATTATTGGAAAATAGAGATGATTTCCATCACATACTTTTGTCAATGAAATTATATTAAAAGAATCCCTAATGGCAATCGACCTGATCATCTAGTGCTAATAAAAAGCTATATTCTCCTTTATATTCACTATGCAATTAGTGAACTATGTTTCAATAGGAAGCTGACAAGCCCCTTGGAAGCAATAAAATAGCTATGTTCTTGAAGATCACATTCCGCCTCAGCCTTCTATGTCTCTGTAATCTTTAATAGATTTCAGAACCTATGAGGTGTATAAATAACCCTCATAAAAATGATCTACAGTTTTGAGGGTTAAAAAACACTCGGGAAGAAACTTGGTCTCAGTTCAAAAATGACCAGGTCTGGAATGGTGGTGAAATCTGGCAAAGAAATCTGGGGAGGAAAATGTAGTGAAAATTTGTTTTCTACCATTATGAAAGGGATCTCTATGCTGCACAGGAGAAATCCAGAAACATAACTTCCTTCCCTACATCAATATATTCCAGCCCTGCCAAGAGACAGTGTGTGGTACTTTAGAAAGATAAGAGTGAGAGGATGAAGGAGAGCATACTTTAAAAGAAGTGACTGTTTTCTCAACAGCTTAAAAGGATTTAGTGTTCATTTCCTGATGACATGATAAATATAGTCTTGGGCAATTCCTAAAACCTGAAGTTGCCTAAAGTATCCTAGCACCCTGATAACATGCTCACAGCTGTAACAAGTACTGTGGGGTGGGTTTTGTTTTTGTTTGTAGGATTTAGGTACTTGGAAAAAAAAATTTAAAACTGAAATATAAAAATGACTAAAAAAGGTTTTAAGTTTTCTTTAAAGCTACTGTGGTAGATGTAGGAGAGCAGAGAAAAAAAATATTTTACTGCACAGTAGAATGAGTAATAATATTGTGATGAGTCAGTCATAATTTATGCAAGTGCTGTGAAATTTTTTTCCTCTGAGATTTGTGAACACAGTCAGAGTTCAGCAAATTAAGTGAGCTGTTCATCAGTCAATGTAGAGTGATAGTGTTAGGCTTATCAAATCTTAGGGAGTTAAATGGCAATTTTATTATCTAATTCAATGTGCTGCACAATGGCATCAAAGGGGTATTTTAGGATGTTGCCTAGACCTCCTTTCCTTGTAACTGCGAGGAAGAATAATCTGGTTTGCACATTTCTCTTCACACTATCTCATTTGCACTTTCTGACATGGTTATTATGTTGTCCATCTCAAAATCCATGGTCCTCTTCCTCCAATTTGCACAAGTGGTTCAGGTCATGGTAACTTATTGCTTCTTGCTCTGCTTCCTTACCCCTATTCCACAGTTATGTTTCAGGATTTGAAGGGTTTTGGAAAATGGCTAGAACTTAAACATTTACCCTGATATTCAAGTCTTTCTTTCCTACAATGAACTATGCAAAGAATAGGGCCTGACGGTTACTCCTTTTAAAGTAACACAGCTCAGAGCAGAGTATCTGCTTCCCCTCAGGGCACATTTACAACATGATTATAATGCCACAGGCTAAAACACATCCATAAGAAATCCTGACCTGCTGTGCTGTGCAGCTTCATTTGAACCCTGGCCTGGCAGAGCTCAGGTCCCTGACCTGTCTCTGGTTATCCATCCACTCCATGCCTACTTCAGACATGTAATAAAATTACAATGTTTACCCCAGGATGATTTTCCCTTTGTTGTCTATTGGCTTTAGACTTTGCCCATATCCTGCTCTCTCTATTGCAATATTTCCCTTTCAAATCTTAGTACTGGGAAGACACATGAATTATTCAAGAAACAGGTGTATGTATGCAGTTGCAGTAATCACAAAACTCTGTTCAGAAGTATAACACCTTTTTTGTTTTCTTGAGTTTCAGCAAACTCTAAAAAAGATCTTATCTAACAAGTTGGCATAGGCAACACCATATGCAACAGAAAGCAGTAACTCAACAACTGTATGATAACACAAGTTGGAAGTTATCTTTCATAGTACCTCACTGTAAAACAATTATGAACTTTAAAGGTCACATGTTAGGCTGATGGAAGATGACATAGTATATTAAGCAAATGTTTACTGGTCTGGGGTCCCGCATCTCTTCTTGTGTCCAAGGTTTTCTTCAGCCCCAACACTGTAATTGCTATTTTCACAAAGTTCAGTTTATTAGAGTATCTGAATGTCTCAGGGCAATGGAGGGAACACTGCAGCTGAAAGATCAGTGAGAAAAAGCTTTCTGGGAAAAATACCCTGTAATTGAAAAGAATTACTAGTTACAAATGAATAATTTGCATTCCCTGGGAATTACTGGGTGCAATTGCACTTCAGGCCTCCGCTTGCTGTTGGCCAACACATAATGTTTTCTCACTGTGATCCCATTAAACCAGTAAAAAAAGGAGACAGCAGTAATTATGACTCCTGTGGGTTCTGTTATGCTTCTACTTGGTGTCCTTTTCATAAAGGGGACAGCTGTGTCTATATGGAGATCAGATTTGAACATTGATTTGGGGAAGAAAAGTGTTGATTTTTGCATGGTTCACCACCTGAATTTTGCATCTAGGCAATAAAATAAGCCAGTAACTAACAAGTCAGAGGCAGCATGCCTGTCCAAGCATCAGGCTAAGCCAAGAAAATTGCAGTTTCACATGAGTTTCACATGAGTTCCACAGAAGTGGAAAAGTAAACATGTTTCCTTGGGGTGTTGCCTAGAGATGATCAGGCTCTGTGAAAGGTTTGCAAACTCCCTACAGCAGAGGGTAGTTTGAGGTGCTGCCTTTAAGGCAGTCTGCAAATCTTCTTTTATGGTCTGAGGCTCAATATCCCTCTATTTCTCTGTTGCCAGAGATCTGGAGACAGACATGTTACTATTTACTGAGAGCAACTTTTCAGCCTTGTTGCTGTTAACCTAAGTCCTCTTCCTCATTCCCAACCTTTTAGTGCCTTTTGCAAGACACTAGCTACAGCAAAAATGCATTGCTACTTAGCAGACTTTGGAAAAGCTCAGCAGTGAAGGTGGATTGCATCTAGCCTTGAAGCAGATGCTGCCTTTGGTATGGAAAGGGATATGAAAGCTTCAGTTTGACTGTGGCATTTGGAAGGAAAAATAGCATAGGAAAATCTGCCACAGAGGGTCTTGAGGGCTATGCAGTTACTTGTTTTTCTGGGGAATTTCTTGTGACAGACATCATAGGGCACTTTGTTTTTAGATAGTGATCTTTGCAAAGAAAATCACAAAAAAAAATCAGCATAGAAAAACAATCTTAAGGAAAAAAAGTCTTGAATGGATTAAGTGAAAAGGGAGAGAGGCTAGGTGGTTTGATTAAAGGGACACCATCACAAGAGGAACAATCCTGCAGAAAGAACTGAAAGACAGAAATAACGGCTTGCAGATCCTCTTAGAGTTTGTGTCTAGATCAATATGTTTTGCATCTGAGCTGCATTCTCTCTCTGATTACAGGATCTTATAATGAGAGTTAGATATTTGTTTCCTTACATTTCCCATAGGTACCAAGCACTCTGCCAGCACAAGAGACTGAGAAATAAGGAAGGCGGATTAAAGACTCATTTATACATATTGCAGAAACTTTGTCAGGACTTGGTTTGCAATGATGGAAATCCCAGAAGATCAATGAATAAGCTGTATGATCAGCATTCTTTATTGACATTGTGAGCCCTCAATATGGGTCTGCTTTTATGGTCAAGAACAGTAATTTCATTTTAAATTGGCTAATGCTCATTAGGTGATGAAACTAGTGTTTTAAACTTCTGAGGCTGTAAGCTGAAATGAAATTTGTTAGAAGTAATTTCAAGTGAAGGGGGATTTGCCTTGGGAGTAAAGGCACAAAGGTGGAGGTAGCACACCTATCACTTAAAGGTTTCTAAAAAAAGACTGGAAGATATGCTTAGCAGATTAGAGACTACTCTGCTCACTGTAGGAGAAAATTCTGCTACCTCTTAGTCTGATGGTTGGTTTCAAGGACAGTGTAATCCACTCTAGTCTGAAGTCTATAAACCCTTTATCTATAAAAAGATGTTTGCTGCTGAAGCTTCACTGAAAAGGAAAGAAAGGAATCCACAGTTTTTCCAACCAGTGCTTGAAGAAGTAGGGCCAAGGAACACTTCTGTCAATAAGGAGAGAAGACCATGAGTCTTGACTGACTAACCAGAGTCCAAACACCCACAGGAATTTTGTCAACAATACTTGAAAACACATCTCCAAATACTGTAATGTGTTTCCTCACGAGCTGCGTGCAGTCCTTTGGCACCTTGTCTCTTCTATGGTGTGGTAGGAGTATGGCCAACAAGACAGGGACATTTAGTGTAGATATTTCTCTGCTAACTAGATTAATTAAAAATACTTGCTTGTCAAGCACCTTCTCCTGATTCCCTTGCTGCAGCTGAAACCATTAAACTGCTGCATCAAGCTTATGGTATAGCCAAAACCCTCGTTCGAAGCTCTGTTGGCCTGACACACAGCATGGCTTCCTATTGCTACCTACCCAGTGGTTTTGCCTTACATCCCACCTGCTTCCCAGTAGGAGTTTCAATGAACTCTTCACCACTTTATTTCAGGCAGGAGCACAGGAACAGCTTCTGACTTTCCTCAGAGAGATATATTTTTGCACAAAAGTAATTTAAATGTAATAAAATAAATTCTTCCACTTCTATCTCTCCTGTGTTTTTTAGAGCTGCCTGGGCATCTGAAAAGCAGCACCAGTATGAAGAACTGCAGTCTTCAATGCTTCACAATTTCATAATGACTGCACAAAAAGCATCTCCCCTTTCTTAGAGCCATGGCTGATGTTCCTCTGTGCATATTGGATTTCTGCTAACCCATGATATGAGATGTCTTTTGTTTCAGCTTTGCTCATTTGTCTGACACGCTGTTGTACCTCCTATTGTCAGTGTATGTACCTTGGGAAGTGAGGCAATCCCAAAACCACATGCTGAATCAAAGCATAATAACTTCTGATTTGCTACCCAAACATTAGAACACTTTCTCTCTTAAGGACTTCCACAGTTGCTCTTGAAACTTTTCTCTTCAATATACTGTGCACCCATGGTCTGTGCCAATAGCAGATTTTTTGCTGTCGTCCTTATTTCCTACAGTTCATCTGCACTGAAAGACAGATATAAAAGATGTAGGAACAAAGGTATATAAGGAAATATTAGCAGCCTCAAAGTGTATTGCTTGTGTACATTCCTGGGAGGCGATGGAAGGCACAGAAGATAAGCAACTGCAAGTATGGGAAATATCCTGCCAAAGATGCTGCCTGTGGTTCAAGGGTTCATGCAATCTTGTTTTGCATGCATGGCCTGCAAAAGGAAGGCACTATTCACAACTGAACATTTAACTCCTTTTCCTCAGTTTATGCTATGCTCTTTAGCAATACTGAAAATGCTGTCTACCTTTTTCACTCAAAGCATTAAACCAGGGTCTGAAGTGTTTCAGATTAATCCAAAATTGTTGCGTAGCAAATAACCATGTTGTCCTTCATTACTTCAATATTTTTTCTGAATTGGAGAGTTTACAACAGTTTCCCTTTTGATTTGTCTCTATTGCTAGAAATCACAACTGTATTTTGCACAGAATTCCCTAATTTACAAATTAGAGGGAGGCTTCTTGCACTACCAGAGACTACATGGCAATAAAGGACACCACATAGCCGCCAGAGCCTTACCAACCTCATTGGGAAATTTCCAAACCTACTAATATCTACCATCAACTCTCTCAGAACTGAACTCCTTTAATTATTATTCAGTGAAAAGCAATACATGCACAACAATCACAAGCTTTACCTTCTCTCTCCCTGACATCTATACCTTATTGTATCTGTAACTGAAACAATATAATGTTATGTTTTGCTAGAGCAAAGAGGAAAGCAATTTAGAGAGAGTATCCTTGTAACAAGTAATTTGGACTCTGAGGTTTGCCTTCATAAAGAAATATATGAGGGATTTAAAAGTAAAATTAATTTGCACGTTTGTTTTTATCCTTTCAGAAAATGACAAGATTTAAGTCCCCTTTTTAAAAGGGGATTGTGTTTACATCCCGATGTCTTTTTCTTCTTTCTATTTGTGCTGGTTTACAATCCTAGTCTTACTCCAAAGTAATGGGTTTATAGCCTTAAACACCCTTTTGATTACTATTGAAAAAAAAGGCTAAATGAAACACAGATAAGAGTAAAAGATTTTTCTATATTAAAAAAAAACCCCAAAAACTATTAACCCCCCGTTCCCTCCGCTGTCCCCCAAGAAATGTGTTTTAATCATGCCTAAGTGTTCAGTGGTCCTTCTGTGCTGCAAAGTGGAAGTACTTATGTTTTTTCACTGATTATAGGGAACCACAAACTAGTACCCCTCTGGGCTTTAGTCTTCACAAACACAAAGCAGAAATGTTGCCTTATTGCCATTTTACAAAATTATCATAAGAGTACCCTGGCTTAGGTGCACTATTTGGCTATCTATGCATTGCCTGAAAGGTAGCAACACTGTGGTTGCCTGTCAGTGTGTGCTATCTGCTCTGAGAAGGTAGACCTTTGAAATACTGATATATATCCTCCATCTTTCCATGCTTGTCAGTCGTATTTGTGGCAGAAACAAAGATGACGGTCAGCTGGCAATCTGCTCAAAATGCTGATGAGGAATAGGAGGTGAATATTGCAGTGTGGCTTGGGTACCTGAGCAGCAAGCAATGCTTCTCACTCGTATGTAGACAAAGCCTCTGAAAGAAGATGTATACCCATGTGAATACTGCCTCTGTGCTCATTTTCTGTTGGAACATCAGATAAAAATTGTTTGCTGTAACTCAAGGCACATCAGGAAGTCAGAATGAGTTCTCCTTTGACAGCCTTAACCTTATATGCGCTTAACTTCACTGTACATGAAATGCGAAGCTATTTTAGCAATGTAACCAACTTATTTCCCTTCCCCACCACAAAAATTGTGTTTCTTTTTCTTACATTACAAGCAAAGCTCAATGATATGCAAACAGGGAAAAATTATCTGAAGTAATAGCAGGAAGTTCTACTGAAGCTGGTCCTTTTCTTCATTATATTCTGATGAAGATGTGATGAGTGAGATCCATTTTAACTCCTACTCTATTGAAGTTCAGCATTTTTTTATTTTATTATTTTTTTTTTTTTATCTATACACACATTAAACTGACACTCTGCTGAAAGCTTTTTTGGGAAAAAGTGTTTGTTGTTTCCATAGTTTCCACAAGATGTGAAGTGAATCACAAGGTTAACAAAATAGTCTCTTTTTTACTTTTGATTATTCCAGTTCCTAGAGGTTTTGTTGTTTGTTTTTTTTTCCCTTGGAATCCCAAATTCTATTATTTTTTTCAAAGTCTTTAACTAAATATCTTATTTTATTACATTTTATAGTACATTAATTTCTCATTTGTAACAATTAACATGTACTAATTAAATAAATACTTCTTATTAAAAAATCATAGAAATGTATCTGGTATAAAACTAATAAACAGAAATTATGTTCCACAGGGTATATTCCATTGAGGAACACTGAATTCCCATATAAAAAGTCCTTCCTTGCAGTACAGGGTAAACTTTAAGAATTTAGGCCTAAAAGTATACAGACTACTTTTAGATTCCAGTATCTTTTGCATGTTTTTAAGATAGCTCTTTCCTCTTGAAAGCCTTTCCTTGCATTTCTGTTTTCTTTTTTATTGTGTATTTATTTAATTGCCAAGCCATAATTAACACTTCACTTTTGTTTTCATTATTTACTACATTAGCAGCTGCTTGGTTAAAATCTTCCCACACACCAAAGTGCAAGTCAAAATATTCAAATAAAGTGCAATTCAGCTTTTTTCTGTTTATGTTATTAGGAATTGAGCCTTGCAGCAGGAGGTAAACCTATTTGAGTAGGTTACTGAATCATTGTTTCCTAAATATAGTTAATGCATGATGGTGAACTTATATGGTCAAATTAAATTTTTAGTGCCGGAACATCTAGTGTTAGCAGAATTGGAGCAGAGGGGTTGGGGTTTCTCTTGCAAAATCTCTTCCAATTTTCTCCAACAAGAGTACCTTTTAACTTGTCTCTAATCAGGAAGTAATGTTTCCTTAAATACAGTGATTTTGTGAGTCAGATGTATATGGATGGTTTTGTGTCTCCCCAGGTATATCTACATTGTCAAGTAGCGTGGACCGATATGAGCAAATTCATAGTGTAAATCAATTGGTGCTGGAGACTTGATGTCCACACAATGGGCACCTCGGGGGGTTGCAGTTCAGATTAGGTCTAGTCTGATCCTATGGACTGTCTGAGGGTAGAGGGCATCCAGAAGTGCTCCTTGATTGCATCTTCCATTTATTCTTATGCTCGAGAAATCATGCTTGAGTAAGATCACAAGACTTGGTTACTGGACGCCTCAGAAGATATAATGACTGATTGCAAATATTTATTGCTGAAACTTCTTCTGGCCTTCTGTTGAGCACTCTTTACAGTCATTCTTACACAGATCAAATCTTTATTTTCCATGTGCCATTTGAATTATAAAGCAGACTCCCCTTGACTGGAGGATATACTGCCTATATTGTTCCTGGATGTTTTTTCTAATCACATTTCAATTTTCTTTAGCACTGACTATTGGCTTGCATTGTGTTAAACTCAAGTAGGGTGAGGTATCATTCAGGAAAAATAAATAAAAGTCTTATGCCTTTTTAAAAAAACTATATATTAAAATGTGAGGATAAATGACACACTGTTGCAAATTGCTTTTACAAACAATATAGTAGTTTGTGGCAAATCATTTGGAGTCAGTGGCTGACCTTATCCAGGGGAACTATAACAGAACCTGATTTGTGTCTCTGTGTTTGATGGAGAAAGTGTGCTGTGATAGGTAGCTGCATAAAATGATGATCAAATATAGTGACTTTGGATGTGTCCTTACTTAAAAGCACGTAAATCTTCATTTCTCCTCTATCAATTAAGTTTTTTTCTCTTTGACTCCTGTAACAATCTTAACATAATAAAAGCTTAAACACTGAAAATCCATTGCCCTGAATTACTTCAGTCTTTGTTTATTCTCTCCCATGAAGAGATTTCAGTGGAAGAGAGGTTTGGAATAGTTACACTTCCCTGATGCCCAGGGACCCGCCGTGTGTCTATTTTGAGGGTGGTTTGTGAGTCAGAGTACCAAAGAAGCTGCTTTTCTTTGCATGTGCCTATTACATGATCCTAAGGACTCTTCCAAAGTTGCTGCTGGCACCACATAGTGCACACAGGATTTCCTCTCCCTTCTTGTGGTGGGGTGCCAGCCTTGGGTAGGATATATACAGGCAGTGGTGAGGCTGCTCCCATAAGAATCTTCAGAGCTTTTCATTTTCTGGAAGCTTGTGCAGACCTAAGGCAGGACCTGTGTGGTTGTGCTTTTTCATAGAGCATTATGGGTGTGTTGTTAATTCCATATAGAGGTAGCTGGTTTGTCTTTTTTAATCAAGTACTTTGGATAAACACCACTTCTTTTAAGCCTTTCATTCCTTTGTGTCTCATATGTCAATGGATAGAAAGGGATTCTTTCTGTGTGTGAATGGAAAAAATTTACTATTTTCACTTTTTAAAGCTAACAGAAGGCAATGCATGCCAAAACAATTGAAAAATTTTAATATATTTTAGAAGAAAAAAAAAATCCAAACAAACCTCTATGCTCTGCAGTTTTTCAGTATAAATAAATCATAAATCCTGTGGTAGAAAACTATTATTTTTTCATAAACTTATCCCTTCACTTGTCACTGTTGAGTTTGCCTTATGATTTCACAATGTGATAGTCCTTTTTCCCTCTATTTGCATTGATTTACTTTCACATGTTCCAAGATAACATGTGAAACTTCTACTTTTTTACTTAGTTAGCAAACACAGTGCTTAGAATTCAAATAAGTAACACCTCTCCTGCTCCAACAGCTTTCCAGTTCACTGCAAAAATCAGAGCAGAGGGGGGTTGGCTGGATTGCTCTTAAATGAAGCAAAATGTTCTATGTATATATCTTACCAGTTAGAAAAAAACCAAGAACCCATGTTTCAACTGTCATTGGTTAGTTCTAGAAAGTGGATAATGGTAAAATAGTAGCCTCCATCCCTAGGTAAGAAGGGAGACGGACCACTTCCTGTGCCCCATCAGAGGCAAGAAAGGCACAATCCTCTGTCTGACACTCTTTGCTTAACATGGGGCTTTGGGCAGTGAGTTTGCATGTCACTTGTTCCTTCCTGGATTAAGTCTCATAGGTGATACAAGTAAGAGTAAGGTGACACAGGAGTAAAATCCATAAGTAAACAGGCCTCGGGTACCCCACCAGTTATGGAGCAATGCGAGTCCCTCAGCAAATTTGTTTCTGTGCTGTAGCACAGAAGCACTATTTGCATATTGCCTCTGAGTAACTTGTAAACAAGACAAATTTCTAAATATTCCGTGTTTACGATTAAAAAAAAAAAAAAAAAAAGAAAAAGAAAGAAAGAGGACAAGTAAATAAATACCATCTTCAAACGGGGCTTGTATCTGCTTCCCTGGTTTCCCTCCAGACTGCAATGGGACAGAGCAGATGAAATCTGTATTGCTGTTCAGCTGGTTCAGGGAGTGCTGGAAAATAGAGAAGCGTGGTTTTAGGCACTGTCTGGTAATAGAAATACTTACTCCCTCATTGTTGGGGAAAGCAAGATAGCTGTAAAGTTTTCCATTTTATGTATACAGTTATACACAAAGAAAGAAAAGAAAGTTAAAGAAACAAAAATGCATAGGACAGTGTTTATCAGCTTTGTGATATTTTCACTTATACGCACACTGTAGATACTTCATACATTGCACTTCAAGATAAACCTGAGCACCTATATAATACTTTGTGTTACAGTAAATTTATTGTTAAAGAGGTTTTTTTTTTTTATTTTATACTTGGGGAAATGAGGGATGGAAAGACTGAGGGCCACAGCCAGATCTCCTCCTATAGTATTAAGGCAAAGCTGTTACTGTGTCTTTGCACTTTGGTTTTAACAGTAATTTCTTAATTTTGAGGGGGTGTATGTTGGTGGGCGGGGGTGGGGCGGGGGATGAGGCGTGTTGTTGGTGGTGTTTTGTTTTGTTGTTGTTGTTGATGGTGGTGGTTTTATTTAATCTTACAGAGGAGTTCAGTTTTCAGTGTTTGAACTGGAGAGATCAAACTGTGTGGGTTTTCATTTTAAAAATCTATCTGCAGCTATAAAACTAATTTTGCAATTACATGTGGGTTTCTGTGCATCTCTTCTGTTACTCTTACCTAAAATTTCTCAGTTTCTGGAACCTGAAGGGAGATGGACGTATGTAGAATGCAGTGTGAGAGGGTAGCTCCTCAGGGTGGGATTCATTCTGGGTCTATACCTGTTTTCCATCTATGTAATTCCTTTGATTGCAACAGTCAGAGCAGCATGTGACTAGCGTAACATGTTTGTGTAAATTAGATTATGTAAAGTAATAATTTCAGGGCATGAATTTGTATGGTTATTTTCAGGGTGAGATCAAGAGCTCCTACTTTTGTACCTCCTCCTGTTCCTACAGAAAATACAGTTTTGGCAGTACTGGAGATATAAGATAACAGAAAATGTGCATTTTTTTAAAAGCATTGTACATTCCTGAGTGTTCAGCCTATTGCATGTCCTCTGGCAAACAAGCTTCAGATTTGTTCTGGAAAATCTGGCACCAGAAGAGGGCTCAGTGATGTGCTTTTGGCCCATCTATCACAGTCCCTCAGAATCAGTGGCTTTCACAGCCTCACATGGACACTTGCCTGCTGGTTCCTCACCAAGGTAATTTCATGCGTCCATCCATGTGTCATTGCATATGAACCTTTTCTGTGATACTGTCATGAGAGGGTGGATGACTTCTATGACAGGCACTTGAATTTGGGGTGGGACCTGACATTTTTAACTGTAAGTGCATTGACGTGATATTAGATGTCTCTGAACTATGCTAAATTTCTATTCTGTTTTATTAACTATGCACATCCTACCTAGGCCCATGGAAAAACTATTTTTTATTTAACAGAGTGGGAGGTGTGCTTTTTTCATTCCATATTGAATTATGCGTTATATGCGGGCAGATTTCAAGAGTAAGATACACAAAATTTGAGGACACAACCAGTTCATACTCGGCCAAGCAATTTTGACCAAATCATGATGGCCACAGTACTTGTAATTTGAGCAGAGAGCAGTGACCTACTTGTTTCACCACATTGCTAGTCACACCTTACATTTACTGTGTCAGCTTCAGTAACTAATGGATATCAAACTTTTCACTTACAACTATTTTAGATTACCCTGAATCATATTCCATCCCAGCCCTGGGGAATATTAATCACCATTTTATTACATTCAGCTGGAGAAGTTGGAATTCATTATTGTAATTTTTAACTACACATTATGGAGTAACAATGAGATTGAAATAATATACACATTAATTAGCATTCATGATAATCAGGAGAGAAAAACAGTATGCCAGCAATTGGTTTTCCCATATGATTCTGAACAGGGTAGTATAGAGCCATCTGAAATACATTACTTTCAATACTTTATACAAAATTTTTGCTCAACATTTCAAAAGTAGAAGTCCTTTTACTGTGAAATACAGGCCAGATTGTATTAGACTGGAATCTAATTTAACATAGCTCCTACTACTTCCTTAATTTCCCAAAGCACTTTACAGAGCAATAACAGGAACTAATAGTGTGATACACAAACAGGTAAATCTATAATTTATTTGCAGTGGGCCAGTTCCAGGCTTGGTGTTAGCTTGCATAGCTCTACTACATGTACTGGGGGGTGTGATGCTGATTTAAACTAGCTAGGATTTGGTCCAAAGCCAGAGGTGTGTGCATAAAATGGCAAAGCATATGAAATATTATTTAAAAAGAAAAATGAAAGGTTAGCCAAGAGATCCCATTTATTCCCGTCGCTTTTTAGAGCTTCTTGAATTTAATAAGAAGTTTTGGCTCCAATCCCACATGAGCAATAAGATCCTAAAGTTTTTGCTCTAAAGGACACTAGCAAAGGCACAAATGAGATTTCATTAAATGTCCCATCCACTACAAACCACTCTTGTGAAGGTGTATTATAAGTACAGAAAAGCATGTAGAAGAACATCTATAATTATGTGCTCAGAGGAGAAAGATAGAAATACAATATTGTTCCTAAAACTGTTTATTTTTTGTCCACTTAACAAATCACTGGCATGAGAAGCATGTATAAATCATTTGGTCCAAGAAACAAATTTGAGAACAAGAAGTTAATCTTCTGTCCAAGTACTTGTCTGAAGTACTTATGGAAGTAGCTGTAGTCTCACTGCCTTTGCAGACCCTCAATGACAGAGATCAAGAGTTGAATGAGGAGCTATTCCTTGACACCACCATTTTTTTTCCCCACTCTGTTTTCTAACCATTTTTTCCAACTAAGGGCAGCAGCTGCCTGTCTGTATGTCAGGTGCCATTGGCATACACAATCCAAAGGGTCCAACCCCAAAAAGGGTCCATCCTCTTCTCTTTTGTCACTGACAAAACACAAAACACAACACTGTGTTCTAATATAAATACAAACCCAGTGGCCACTGCAGACAAATTGGAGTTTCCAAATTGCTTATATATTCTTTTTTTTTTCCCCCCATAAAAAAATATCTGTTCAGTTTGCATAGCAGCATCTGAAACTCCTGCCCTTGACCTGTGTTGCTGTTGATATCTGAATCAAATGCCTTTCATTTATTGTTTGCACATTTTGTTTCTTGACTGGACAGCATGACCATAAATATACTACAGAAAGAAAAAGTGAGTCCTATGTAGGGATTTTGCATGAATTTTGCTTTTTTATAGACTTCAGTATTGCATATACATAACAATTTTCCTTTATCTGTGCTTCAGTTTGAATTTTCTGGTTTGAAAAACAGGAATAATATCCTACAGTATAATATCATACTCTATATATGTTGCTTATTTATGTCGAAATATCTTGGAAAGGGGAATTGCATTTTCTGGTGGTTTTTCCCTAATAGTGTCATGGTCATTCATTTTCTACACTAGAGCATTGATTTTAAAACATTTTTCTTTATTAGCAAAACTGATCTTCTGGTCAGACTTTTCCCTTTCATATATGTAAAATCTGTGTTTGAAAATATTGCCTTTTGAGTGGGCTTAGGGGTTTTTTGTTTTGTTTTTTTAGTTTGTTTGTTTTTTTTAAAGCTGCTTCCTGGTTGTTATTTTTTTAATATTAAAAATTTTAAAAAGACACTGGCTGTGTATGAGCTATGTTGGCCATTGTTTTGGTGCTGATGGCTGCTACTGTCATGCAAAGAGCAATTCAAAACTGATAGAAAGAAACAAAAAGTTCTTTTTGTTCTCCAGATTTCATAGAATTATAAAAAATAAAAGCAACATTTAATGGTTTTGGCAACTTTTATTAGGGTTTAAACAGTGTGACTTTGGTAGATGTCTCATACAAATATGGTTGGTCCTCTGGACTGCATAAAATGAGATACTTGCGAATGGCTTAAGCCAAGTCATTGTCAAGACATTACTCACTGCCCTCAACATGAGAGCTGGGTGTGAATAAGGCATAGGAATAACCTCCTCACTGGCAGACATTTTCTGCACTGCATGGTTTCATGCACATTTATAGAATCAGCTGAAAGTTTCCATATTTTCTTTCGGTAGCTGTGGGAGACATATATGGCATGGACATGCCTTCAGCAACTTTCTTCAGCACTGACCACTCCTCTTGAGCAATAAAAGCAAAGTTGACTTGTGTTTACATTCAGGAATGACCCAAGTTCCAGTACAATTGCCAGAATAGGGCTTAGTTTCACATATGTATAATAGAGATATCACATGTGCTGTTGTCTTGTCCTTTATTGCAGTCAGCTGCTTAAATGATACTGTCTCCAGTTTTCCAAGTGAGGTCTATTAGCACCTATCTTTAGCAAATTTGAAAAGGGGAATGACTCCTCCAGCATTTCAGCTGGAGGTTTTGGAAGTACTGATTATTTCAGCCTTTCCTTTATCAAAATGTCTACACATTCAGAGAAAAATATGCAGCACCAGATCTACAGCACTCGTAGCTCTCTGGGGAAATAGGAAGGGAAAGAATCACCTGTGGGAATTCTTCATGAACAGGCAACAGCAGCACATCAGCTATTCTAGCTGCTACTTTGCAGATGGTTTGACAATCTGTTACAAGTTATACCCCAACATTCAATCTTCCCTCTCTGCTTTTCTTCAAGTAACAATATCTCTGGTATCTAGCTCCAAAAAATATTCACTTCGACCCTAATAATACCCTTTGTCTGATGAACTTTCTACAGATACCCACTGATCAGCAGGATGACTCCAGATCCTATTATAATCTGCCAGGTAGAAATAGATAAATCTATTAACCAAGGCTGGGCTTGTTTCATCATTGTGACAGTTTCCCATGAGACTGCATTCATCAGATTCCCTCAAAACAGACAGCCCCCACATCATCTGACAGCCAAATTTCCATGACCAGACTCTAGGTTAATACATCTTTAATCTTTATTTAATAACTCATTAATAATCCAGGTCTTGATATGTTCCCCTCCCATCCCCCCCTTTTTTTAAATTTGAAATTGATTACTGGGTGTTTACTGGGAGACCAGACTGATGGCTAAAATTGCTGCCACAAATGTTTTGGCATGATCTTCCTG
The DNA here is from genome assembly GCF_000700745.2 of Antrostomus carolinensis. Lineage (NCBI taxonomy): Eukaryota > Metazoa > Chordata > Aves > Caprimulgiformes > Caprimulgidae > Antrostomus > Antrostomus carolinensis. The sequence goes on along the minus strand of NW_010297735.1, from coordinate 13,938 downwards.
GCAATTTTGTTAATCAAAATAAAGTAAGCACCTAAATGTCTTTTGCTTCTTATTTTCTTCTCTGGAAATCACATCAAACACATGTAAAAGAACTCCCTCTGCAGACCCTGCCTTGTGAATTATCAGTCCTAAAAACATGCTTCATTATCTTTTCAGGAGTAAAAATAGACCACAGGAAAAAATAAGTAGAAGGAAGGGAGACTCAGACAGTGTTGATGTATGGTAATTGTCGTATTTCTGACTTATCCTCATTTTTTTTTTTTTTTTTCTGCAAAGAAAGTGTTACCGGAAGGTGAGAATTTCTGTTGTGTTAGATTTAAACTGATTCTGGTTCTAATTTTCAAAGTTCTTTGTTAAAATATATGTTGAAGGGAGAAAACCTGAGAACATTGGAAGCTGAGTTAAAGCAGGCTGAAAAGGGCATAACCTTTTCTATCCCAGTGTAATTTGTTGAACAATCAAATGACATTAAGCCTGTATTTGCCTTTCTAAATCCTAAATCTGCTCAAGTTGACTGCATTACTGTTTAACTATCTATCAGGTTTCTGCATGGCATCCATGTGAGTTTTCCTGTCTCCTAGCACCAGCAGACTCTCCTGTGAACTTGTACTAAGTAGAAGCTTTAACCCTGGTAGGGTCAGACCAGCAGACTCTCCTGTGAACTTGTACTAAGATAAGTAGAAGCTTTAACCCTGGTAGGGTCAATTCTTTCATAAGTATTTTGGTTCTTCAGCACTCTCTTTCTTGCTCAAGTCAAAGTCATGTGCCATTTTCTGCCTCCTTTTCTACTATTCAAGTCACTGAAATTTATTTTCCATCTCCAGATCACTTTGTTGAAGAATTATAAAAACTAAAATTAAATCAGTCATTTTAGTTCTTAACAAATGTGAAATGGGAGATGTCCAAGCTGATAATCAGAGCATTGCTGTGGCTCTTCACCAGAAGTATGTCTTTAGCAAAGATAAGTGCTCCTGTGCAAGCTTTAATCCCACAGGCAACAACAGTCACAGTGGTTTTGGTTACAGCTAAGTATCCATGGTCTTGTCTCGGCTTTGCAGCTTTCTGTGGCTGCAAATCTATTAATAATGACATAAGATTATTGCACCAGGCCATCTTGAAAGTCAAGACATCTTACTTCCTGCGGTAGAAAGCAGCGGACATCTAAGACAGAGTGATATTTCCAAGGTATAAATTCTGAACCCCCTATGAATTGCAGCTTAAATCTTGAGACACGTATGGTGCCTGCCTGGAGAAAAATCACAGTGGATTTTTCTTCCAATATGTTTTGCAGTTGCAGTTACCTTTTGAACTCACATAAACTTTTAACATCTCTAGCATCCTGTGGTAATGAGCTACACAGTTTTAATTGCATTTTCTGTGAAGTTTTTTTTTTTTCTTACGCTTTCTAAAATCTGTCATCTGTTCATTTCATTTAATTCCCCTTAATCCTTGCATTAGAAGAAAAATGAATAATTGTTCTCTGTGCACTTTTCCATTGCTCCATTGATTTTATAGACCTCTATCATGTCTTCCTCACTTATCACTACTCCAAATTGAAAAGTCTTAATCTGCTTAGTCCTTCCTCGTATAGGAGAACTGTTCCTTACCCTGCCAAGATTACTATTTTAGCTAGCTACATAAATAGAGACTGCAGTATCTCTAAACCATTGACAGACTTTTTTTTTTTTTTTTTATGCTGTAATGTTGGAAAAGGGGTAACAGCTCTATGATAAATATTTGTCTTCAAAGATTTTTTTAGTAGTGGTTGTCTCTTAAATTTTCTGCACAGTCAGTGGAAGAAGTAGTACTCCCAGTCTCCAACTGTTGCATAAATATTTTTCAGCCCCAGGATCCTGAATTGAATGAAAGCACAGCTTAGTGCCTGTTGTGCTCTATATTAATCCATAGATTTCATTAGATATCACAGTCCTCAGGCAGGAGACTTCCATGGAAAACAGGATGTGGAAGAAGCATTGTGGCTAATTAGCTTAATGATAAGAATATCAATTTCTTCACTATTAAAGCCATTGTTTCTTCGTAACAGTAGAGGGAACTGACTCATGAGCAGCAAAACCTCATTCACAGTTTCTGGCATTTGTAGTCAACCTATAGCCCTTGCCTATTTCTGGTCAAAGTACCAGTTCTACTGCATCTGACTCCTATCTCACAGCTTTAATTTCTGACAGCAAGGACCCATCCTTCCTGCCACCTTCCCAGGTGACAGATTTTTTGGCTGTGCTTGGTCTGCTCGGGGGACCTTATCAGATCAAGTTAATCCTCTGCATAGGTCTCCAGAAATTAATCTGGTCCATTTCAAGCCATATTACCTTTAAATGAGCTCCAAACATACCTTCTAAAATGCCAGATTTGCTTTTTCAGAATTTTTTTACTCTCTCCAAAGGAAGGTATGATACCAGGATGTGACAGCATTCTTCACATAGTCTGTCATAAACACAGGAAAATAACTGCAGCTTTTGAACCCAAACTCACAGGCCTAAGTTAGAATCCATCTACTAGGAGAGAAAGGATTGTATCAGCTTTCTAGGTCAGCCACTACACAACAGAACTGTTGTAAATCTTCATTCAGATTCAGCCTCAGAAAGGCACTGTGATGAAGCAAACATGACGCCTAAGCCGTGTCTCTACATGAAGATTCAGAACGGTCCACTTCTGCATGAAGCTTCTGGGCGGGGCATCCCCTCAGCAGCATTGCTCCAATGGGCAGGAGTTTGTTCCCAGCTGTCACATAATTCCAAATGTTGGACACAGAAAGATATTCAACTGTTAAAGCACAGGGATGCTCTGATTTGTTTCTCTAGGACACTGCCAGTGATCTGCACTTCATGTGTTGGCATCTAATGACTTTCTGGAGCAGAAAGTAGCAGGGATGGGCTTATGAGCAATGTTGCAGGGAAAGGGCATGCACAGTAAGTCACACAGAGAGACTATAACATATGACAGCTTGCAAGTAGATAAATAGAGACTGATAAAAAAAGCAAAAGTTAATTTTCTCTATTGATCTGAGTGGGAGAAGGACAGTCTCTTTTTTTTTTCTCTCTCTTTTTTTTTTTTTTTTTTTCCCCCCACTTAGTTTGAGGGGTTGAGTGCTCTTCAAAATGAAGGACAGCTCGGGATGGCAGGGTGGAAACAAACAAAAAATCCAACCAAACAAACACAGAACTAGACATAAATTAAAAAGAAAAAAAAGTAAAGAAGAAAAATTTGTATCAGCTTAGCAGTGGAGACATTACAGTGCCTGTGCTTTTGAGATATGCTGTCCATATTTGATCACCCTGGCTTGAATTTCTCATTCCTGGCTCCCCAGGTGTCCACCAGGACCCTTCAGTGCTGATGTAAAGCACCAAAAATGACTGCAGTCCTGGGCCTCCGTTCTGTGAATTACACTTTTAATGAGGAGAACACTTAGTTATTAAAGCCCCTGCACTCATTTTCACCTGTGACTTGAGTTGGAATATTCAATATAAACCTCAAGAACTGGCAGTCAAAAGCTGCCAGTCTAATTGATTCAGTACTCAGAATGGCTTCCTTTTCATTTCCAAGCAAGGGTTCAGATTAATTTTTATTTTTAAATCCAGATCACTGTGTCTACCCTGTTATGAATCACAAAGAACTTTCCTGGTTGGTTCCAATCCATTCTAATCTGTCAGTCTTCAGCAGAGACTACAACTAGGGGCACTTGAAATTAGATTAATTTCTGCTAAGGCAAAAGAAATTGCTCTTTTATTGTTAGCATCTATTTCAGAACTTGACTTTCTGAGCACCACTGGGATGTGGAATTATCACTTTAAACCCTCAGGGCCAACCTTTAGCATCAGTGCCACAAATTTGCTCTGCCTCAAGTCACATCCGATTAATAACAGGATTAGATTGATCTGTTTGGTGCTGTGGTTAATTCATGTCAGTGTTTTACCAGCATTATCATGTACTAACCATGGCAGCGCATGAGGGAAGCAGCACAGCCACCAGACATCTCAGTGGCTGTCAGGATGCTGTTGGCATGGGCAGGGTTTTATTGTGGTGCCCAGACGCTTTGCCTGAGACCATTCATTGCCAGTCATAGCTGTCTTCTCCCATACTCCTATAGCTTACATAGGATGTGACCCTGAAAGTCTTTGTCTTTTGACTTCCATGGTTTGCAATGGGGCGTACTGCTCTGCTCTGGATACCTGAATCATATGTTTTGTGTTCCTTCTTATGCTGTCTGGTTAAATCTCTCAGTTTTAAATCTGTGCTTAATCAACGGAACAAAGGAGAAAATGCTGACTGCATTGTAAAACTCTCTGAGCTGCAAGGCTCATAGATCAGCTTTATTTGAGCAATAACACTTTTTGGAAAAGCTACTGGCAGTATGTCCCTGGTCAGATGTGTGTTGAATGTGTACTTTCCTTTACCAGTTTCAAAATGATGCAGATAGAATAACAGCTCAACACTGTTAATAAGCCCTTCCTCCTCTAAGGATAGGTTGTTCTCTTCATCCTGATGCTAGAGAGAAGGTTGTTTGTACTAGTGGTCCTTTCAGTTTCAAGGAGATTTCTGAGATAGAAAGGCACAAGTAGGTAGTGTAATACAAACTAGCATAGAAACAGCAAAGGTTATGTGCCTGGTCAGAGGCCAATTTAATTACCTTCATATTTTACATTTCACTAGCTTTTCTGCTCACCTTCAGGTTAAGCTGGCATAGTTTGTAGGAAAATAAAATAAAAGCAGAAAATAAAACTACAGCATGAAGTTGTCAGTAAACTCAAACATTGACCTCTGTAGGAGATTCCCACACCTGTCTGTTGACAGACAGCCATCAGAAGGAAAATCAATATATCTGAATCTATTTTTTTCATATGACTGGATCTGTGGCATACAGGGAGGAAAGCTGAGCAGAAAGGTGGCAAATCAAATTAAATTATTAGGTTTCTGTAAACAAATTAAAATATTCCTTTTAGCTCTCTTTCTGGAAATGCTGCTCCTTCAGGTTAAGATACTCTTATAAATTGGGGCTTCACTGAAGTTCAAGATAGTTGAAGGCTGAGAAATGCTGGACCAGTACACATAACCTAGAAATAGTTTTGTCTGCATGAGATTTTGCCTGTATTAAAATTACATATCAGAATAGGAAGTAGATTTCACAGTGGAAGAAAATCTTAGGAAATTTTGAGTTGAGTCTGTTTATGTTCCATTCCTAGTAGACAATTCATATCCATAAACGTCAACGTGCAGAACTGCATTCATGTTCTTTCCACATTCTAGGATGTGGAAGAACATTTATGGCTGATGGAGAGCTGAAGAAATCTCTGCTGTCTCTCATATGGTTCTTGTTCTGCATGGGACATTTGTGATATATGAGCTAACCAGTTATCTGCAAAAAAGTTTTTACAAATACATTACGACTTGCTGAATTTCACTGCTGCATCCAAGTAGTCTAATAAATATTTACTGAACTGTGACCTATATTCAGAGTGAGTTCAAATCAATTTAACTACATTGAAATCTGAATGAGATGAACATGCTAAGGTTTGGTCCAGTCTTGGATCTATTAAAGAGCTCTTTTGTTAAGCACAGCAGAAGACAATTTGCATTAGTGAAATGCAAAACAGATAAATTAATCAAGGAACATATTTTCTGAATAACATTCTACCAGCTCATCTTATGATGGATTTGTTGTTGACAATAATGCAAGATTAGCATGCACAACAATTCCATCTCCCTGTAACAGATCCATGAAGGGTTTAAGCAGGAGCAGCTGGCATAGAAGAAGTTGTAGCAAATTAGAAGGATACAATTACTGGGAAGCTGTTTGAGAAGAGATGGGCTTCAAAGATGCACATCAATCAGGGAACACTGGAGATTAATACAATGTCTTGGGAAAAGCCTGAACGAATCTCAGACAACATCATGCTATAAAGATGGATTTATAATTTCAGAGCTCTAAATCTCCATGAGTGCTATTTCTGTAATATTGATAAATACAGTAAAAAGTTGAAAATAAAATTGTTTCTTTAGATAAAATATTATCAAAAGGTCCCTGCTAATCTTTTTTCTTACCTTGACAAACCCACTTCTGTCTCCAGCTATTGGGCCTTGTAAATCTCTCTTCTTGTTAGACAAAAGTGCCATGCTGAAAATAAATAAGTAAATACATATCATTACCACACAGAGATTCAAACACTCTCTAATTATAATTCATTTTAAGGTGCTGACACCACTCTGTATTTTACCTACCACTATGGATCAAATTCTGATCTAAGGTATTTTGGCTTGCTTTGATCAGCAACGCAGCAGCTCTTGTTCTGTACTCTGCTCTTGGGGACTAGAACATTTAAGAGAGAGGGAAAAAGGAAAAAAGTTAAAAAATATTTCATAATGAATTTCCAGAAAGCCCAGAAAAGTGTACAGACCAGCGAACAGACAATAGAAGGATCAGAGTATAATCCTAATCTCTGGTTATAGCAGCAAGATTGAAGTTTTCCAAGGACTTCTTAAAGCTTTGTGCTCTATTTTCCATGGTGGCACTGTGAACCAGTCACTTCTACTGTAAGCAAGATCACTACCATGATTGACCATGCTTCTTAATTTCAAATATTAGTTATTCATTTTGCAGATAAACACCAAAAATACCAATGCTGGATACCATTGCCGGGTTATACATGTACCAGTGGTGATTAGCAGTGGGGAAATGCATGTGCACCTTCAGCTGTGTGAAAGTCCACCACTTAAGTGACCTCACCCAAAGCAAGTACAAGTGTCACCCTTTGCCACAGCTATTCATGTGGTCAGTGGCACAAGGGAGGTGGCTGCAGGGACAGCTGCATATCTAAAGCAAGTGAATCACATGCCCTCAGGAAGTGTGACAGCAGGCAATTATCTTAGACCAGACCTTTAACTTCTCCACAAGTGAGATAAACCCTCTTTGAGGTATGCAAGGGCTGGCATGCAGCCCAAGAAAACAGTCCCTGCTTATTTTCATCCAAGTGAGGGGAGAAATAACATCCTCAAATCTTACAGCAAAAAGGATTGTTGTTAGAAAGCAATACTAACAGCTGCTGTAATCTTTTTCTAGTGAAATTATCCCCTACAAGGCACTCCAGTAAATCTCTATTCACAACCTGTATTTTCTCACACTGTCTCAATGGAATTGAGCAGACATTGAGTGGTGCCCCGTCCAGCAGTTTGGCTGGCATCCTTGACATGTAAATAATTTCATCAGTAAATCATGAGATCTTGTGATTTCTTTAAAATCCATAGCACTATGAGCATATGAAACATGGAGAGTTAAGGAGACCGTTAATAAGAAAAAATCTGTAATAAGATAAGGAAAAGTACTTGATGGTCTACAAGATGGTAAGAAGGTCAAGTATTCAAAGCTGCTCATTGGCCTTTGGTGTATCTCCTTGGCTTAGTGTCTCATCATCTTAATGTGGGTTAGGTCCACTAAAGCCACACGAATCTAAGAAAACAGCAGCAGTTCCTGACAGACAATCCAAAGAGAAGGAACAAAATATAACACTTGTAATATAAGAAGTGTTGCCAGTTATACTGAGAAATACCTGGGTTTTACCTAACAGTGAAAACTCTAAGTGAAACTACAGTAAAAGCAGATATTTTTTTTATTCTTTTCTTTTGCTTTCCTGCTATATTTTTCAGTTACCGCAATCTCTTAATGTCAGACCAAATAACAGGAGAGGTAATGGACATGATAGGGATAAATGAAGCCAATAATTCCAGGGAAAGGAAAAAAACCTCACACAGATCAGTAATCTATTCCAAAGCAGCAAATGATTGACTACACTAAGATAAAGAGACAATAGAAGATGAATAACTCAAAAGCTAGAAATAGGATGCAAGCACACAGTTTAAGTAAAGATAAAAATATCTGGAATTAAATTATATGTGTTGGTGGGAATGTGAACACTTTAAGGCTTTTTGGTCCAAACTATTGAAAAATAAATATAATTCAGGATTCCAGAAAATATAAAATAGCCTTCCTACTTTTTTCTTACCAGACCTATTAGACTGACTCTCTCTGGACCTCTGGTTCATAGACTTACAAGCACTAATGTTAAAACAATACAAAGTAGGCTTGTAGTATATGATGTGCTGTTTAATCAGTGACACATAGATTTCCAATTAAACACCAGTCATATCATTATTTTTTCTGATGAACATGATTTCCTTCAGCTTTAGTATGTATGTATGTAATATTTATTTCAGGTGATGATGTAATTTTCACATGATGTAAGTTGAAGTCTGCAGTAAGATGACTTCCTCAGTCTGATCTAACCAAAATTGTCTGACCAGATCAAAACATAGGCTGCAAAATATTCCTCACTCAACTTGTTACCGAAAGGCCTAAAAAAAGGTCCGAGACAATTCAACTACATATAGAGAAGGTCTATTTCCCAGGCAACAGCAGCAGCAAGCCTTTTTTTGCTCCTGCTGATAACATCAGATGCACAGAGGCTGCAGGTGGGGGGAGACTGTCCTCTTATTGCTCTTGGTAAAATGGCTCTGTTTTAAACCTGCAGTTTTATGGTATGTGTTTCACCTCCTTCCAGTGCTGCAATAGTCCCTCTTCTCCCTGCTTCACCCTCCATGCTTTCCACCATGCAGCAGCTCCATGCATAGGTTTATTAATGATTTGATATAGCAACACACAACTTGCTTCAATGTAGGCTCATAAGTAACTACTCATGGCTTTAAGGATAAGTTCAGCAGCATATTAAACCCATTTTAATACAGGAAAGTGTCTAACAAACATGTATTTAATGCTAACTGCAGTGAGAATTTACACAGTACTAAAGGTAACAAAAGCTGAATTACTATTCTGAAAAAAGAGGCTTCATCCAGGGATCTAGCATAATTGTCTTTGTGGATTCTTGTTTTGAACTTCCTATTTTTATGCTAGAGAAATAATTAATTGCATTATATATATAACTTTTACTGTGTTAACAGGTGGGTTGGGTATTTGTTTTTGGTTTGTTTTTGTTTTTTTTTGCTTTTCTGTATCTTTGTAAAGTCAATTAAGTAATAAAACACATTTAAAAGTGACCCTCTGTTAGCCAGGCATTTGTCTAATAAAAACCAAATTATCTACTACTGAGTATCACACCAACACACCTGCTTTCTCTAGGAACATTAATTTAGATAACTCCCTCTTGAGTTGATGTGAAAAAATGAATGAATATTTTTAAGTGCCGATAAATATCTTTTTTCAAATTATATTAGGTGGGGAAGAAGATGTAGTTATAAACTCTTTTATCCCAAATGAAAAATAGATGAGGCTACACTGAAGTTTGAAACACTGAAATCTACATTAAGAAAATTATTATAGAATATTGAAGTCATAATGAAACATAGATTTTAAGTGCAAACACCAGCCATTTCAATGGAGGTATATTCATATTTAATGCCCAGCTGTTGTTAATCTTGTCTAAAACAGAATATTCTGAGATTACACAAGCATTCAGAGGTTTTTCTCTCTCTATAAGGACATTGAAGATTCAGCTCTAACAGACACACCTGTCTTGCAACAAAATACCTAGGAGTGCCTTACTCTTCATTTTATATTAATTTTATTTTTCTTTCTCTAAACCAGTTATTCTTTCTCTTCTTTCTGTAATAAAGCCTCCCAAAATGTAATTCCAAATTACTCAAACAACATTCAGAGAGGAGTTAGTGCTATATATCACCAGTTGCCACTTATGTTCATATGCAGTGCTAATATATCTATTCTTAAGAAGAATAAACATCACAAAATTAAAAAGTTGAGTATAATTTTAAAACAGATGGGTTGCAGTTCTTGAAATTCAGGACACAAACAGTACACGTGCAGAGCTTTCCAGATGTAAAACACCTGAATACCACCTATTGCAGGATTTTTGGGACCTCACTGAGGTCCTTCCCCCTCTTTTACTCTACAGAAAAAGTGTGCAGTAACAGTTACACAAACATAATACATACTTGATAAAGCAGAGTGAAATAGGTAGTGACTGTCCCTGTGCAGCTCAGGGAAATCCTGGTTCTATGGTTACTGATATTAGCCTTTGGTCAGAAAACTGCGACCTCCACTTCATAAATTCAGGTAGATATAGCATTGTAAAAAAGTTGAAAAATCACAGTTTTGAAAACAAGTGCCCATGGAGCTTTTTAAAGATTGTTCAATAGATAATGCAGCTCTAAAACAAAAATAGCAGCATTTTATATGGAGAATTTACTAGCAATATGACAATAGAAGTTCTAACAGGGACTGGGGAGAGAAGAAATGTGTACTGACTGACGGGTAGTTCCATACTTTTAATGCTTTCTAATAGCTAGCTTCTATGTCTGTGCAGCTCTGAAGTTATAAGTTCAAAGATTGATTAATCATCCACTCAGACGCACCATAAAGTTTTAGAGTTTTTCCCTTGGTAGATGTCTGGAACATTTGGGGAAAAAAAAGTAGGCAATTTACAAACAAGGACAAGGAAACCTGAATAGCTGTTATGATTTAAAACCAAGCATTTACTGATAAAAGCTGCCTACTCACTTGCAAGTACTTTGATCACAGAGGATTGAGAGGGTTGACTGCAGTATGCTCTACCTTATTTGAGACTTCTGTAAACTGGGGCACACCAATCCTGTGAGCCATTGTTTCTTGTCACGACACGTAAATTCAGAATATGTTAGTTTACTAAATGGTGTACTTTCATATTCAAAAGTTCTTCTGAATGTTTTTTTAAAAAGCAGACAAACCAACAAACAACAACAACAAAAAAAAAACCCACAACCACAAAAAATGGACAAATCCTCAACTGGAATAAAAAGGTGTAATTCCACTGACTCCATTAGAGCAATGCCAATTCAAACCAAACAAAACAGCTGAGAAGCTTGAAGGAAAATATTTCGAGGAAGGTATATCCTATCCAGGTTAAACCCTGATAAAGAAGCTGAGTTCTTTGTAGAAATAGCTAGGAAAAGACACAGAACTAAAATATATTCCTGTTTTTTTTTCTGCTGTTACTGAAGAAGTGAAGTAGACCTATACGCTTGGCTGAGACATCAGTCCATTCTGAAGGCCAGACATTGGTCACAATATTCCTTCTGCCATCCTCTTGTTCACTGGGACTCTTACATGACAAATCTAATTTTAAGTGCATCCTTGACATTTTCTCCCTCAGCAATAATTTGACATTTTCCACATCTTATTACTTATGAAACCTGACATCATGTCAGTCTTCTAGCATGAACTTTCAGACACTTCAGTTTTCTTCCTACTTAATTACAACTGTGATTGAAGGAAAATTGTTAACTGCTTTTGTCCAGCTTGCCCACTTAGGGGTAAATTATGGTGTATCCACATCCAAATCATGTTTTAAAATTTATTAGCATACTAATAAAGTCTACAAATTTATATATGTATATTGGAATGTGCATGCATGCATACAAATGTATATAAACATTTTGCAGCATGTGCATTTTTGACAGTTAAATTTTGCAATGGCCATTCAGTGTTCAATCAATATTAATTAAATTACTTTATTTGTAGACTGCATGCACTTTCTGCCTATTTTTTTTCCACTCTTGTTAAGGCAAAAACTTTCAAAGTATATACATCAGCACTTTATGAAATACAGCTGTTTTTCAACTCAAACAGCTTACCTGTGGCTTTCTTACCCTCTTGCAGGTGAGAATTTACCCAGTAGAAAATTATGCCCTAAATAGAAGTGAAAGCAGTGGCAGTAATTTATACCAGATCCTTTAACAATTGTGCTTTGATACGGTATTATCAGAAAGAAAAAAAAACCAAAAAACCCTGTTGCAGTTAATATGATCTCTAGAATTTCAGTGTTTGCACCTGCAGCTATTGGTACTGTCTTTGGCTATTTGGAAAGAATTAAGCAATAATGAATTTAAAGACACATTTTGTATCTTGTTTTTACATGAAGCAGAATTTATGTATACTCTGTCTCATAGTAAGGTAGTGCTGAGAAAAAAATTGCATAGTGAAAAGTCATACTACTTCTCTGTAGAAAAAAACAAGGAAACCTTCAGGTGCTTCCTGTGAATGAATGTCTGTGAACAGAGATGCTGATAGAAGAGCAGAGTCCTGCCCTGCTCAAGGCAGGGATAGCAAACTCCTGTTCTCACCCCGCCACTCCAAAGGCTGCCGAGTCCTGGGCGAGACCCCAGAAGCTTTGGGACACCTTGGCCGAGCCCTGAGGGTGGCTGGAGAAGAAGCAG
>NW_010297735.1:0-1673 GCF_000700745.2 Antrostomus carolinensis | reverse complement strand
TGCTGCTTCCGACCGAAGATGTGAGCCCTCCCCTCAGGCTGAGGGTAGCACATAACACTGCACGTAGCTTATTCTCCTGTTTTGCTCTCACAGAAAATCCAAACCCTGGTGCATTTACTTCCCAGAACAGATATTTTATTCTGCTGATTGGGAAAATTTAAATGTTAATCCATGCTCCAAATCCAGGCAGTGAGGCATCCCCACTAGCCACAGAAGCAAAACAATGAATGCTGCTTGAACATCTTGGGATAGGAAGCTGATGCAGGAGTCTCAAACTTCAGGGACAGACTGGTTCGCTGGCATGGCTGCACTCTTACCCATCTGCTAAAGTGGCAGTGTGCCTGCTTAAAAGTTACTCAGTGCTACAAAAGTGGATTGTGCACTACTGGTGAAAATGGCAACTTAAAACATTCATATTTGTCTTCTAAAAAAATAGGCATTTCTCAGGAATTTTCAGTTGAGTACCTTTACATGTACGTATGTATGTATGTGTGCGTAGGTGTGTGTATATATATTTGTCATATTGGGTGTACATGTATACACACAGATGTAGATGCTTCTTGTTTCCTACAAATATAGATTATTTCCAACATTTATTTTCTACTCTAACTGCAGTCTTTAAAATTGTAGACTCTTGTTTCTCAGACTTTTATTTGTAACCATCAGTGCAGTGAGCAGGGACTGTTACCCACTCTTCAAGGCCTCTTTGCTGCACTGGAGCCCAGCAGCTCCATTCTGCAGCTAGCTGGGTTCCTGCCTTAGCCTGGAAAGACACACACTGCCTGTCCTGTCCTTCCTTCTTCTGCCTGCCTGACTGTTGAAGCTACACCAGGACCAGGAGTGTAGCATCAAAAGTTAACTTTTGTGAGGTGCCAAGATGATGAGCATGGAAGAAATGTATAAATTACTATTGCTACAGTGTGAAAATACTTATTTGAAGCTCTTGAGCTCCAGAATCCGACTTCCACATGAAAATAATAATTGAGAAGTTTGGGGTTTTAATGTTGACTCTTCCGTATGATAGAACATGATTTTTGATGACTGAAACTGGTCTATTGCAAGCTCACTGCCTGATTGTACTTTATAAGGCAAATGAAAATAAGTAAAAATACTGGTGCAAATGATAATAAATTTAAATTTGATTCAAATGTTCCTGGTTTTAGGTTTGGGGTGTTTTTTTAGTCATTGTGATGCTCAGGGCAGCACTGCTATGTGCCCCAAGTCGCTACCTATTCAAGGGCTATTTGATGCTTTGTCCTTTTTCATTTGAAATCTGAGTAAATGTTTATATATGATTTACCTTAATCAGTATTTCAAATTATGGGGGGTTGTAAGGAAAAGATCAGCTACAAAAATTCAGATTAACTCTTACACATATGACACCGCTTCAGGGATCTGCTTGGTCAGGTACCATGGGATGAATTCTTGGAAGGAAGAGGGGTGCAGGACAATTGGATCATACTCAGATCTCTTCCTCCAAGCCCAGGAACGACATCCCAACAAAGAGGAAGGCAGGAAGAAACAGCAGGAGATCTGCATGGATGGACAGGAAGATCCTGAACAAATTTAGGATTAAAAAAGAAGCGTATAGAGGGTGGAAGGAAGGACGGGTTACCTGGGATGAATACAGAGAAGTTGCCCTAGAAGCCAGGGATCAGGTTAGGAAAGCCAAA
>NW_010297734.1:74462-84581 GCF_000700745.2 Antrostomus carolinensis | reverse complement strand
CCGTGTTTATTAAGCAATCCGCAATTAACCTGCGGGGATGGCAGGGAGAAGTGGTTTCTGCAGTGGGAATGGGCAGGGCCAGGGCACGGGCACTGGTGGTTGTGTGTGGCCTTTGCCAGGGGGTTGGATTCGGAGGCGGGAGCTGGAGGATGCTGCCTGTGTTTTCCCAAAACACATGACATGCTTAAAAGGTGGAGCAGAGGGTTAGTGCCTGTTATGGAAGAGGTTTGTGAAGATCCCATATTTCCTCTAGGTAGTTTTTGTGTTGCTTCTCCTGGCTGAAACAGGTTATCTTTCACTTCTGGCAAGGATAAGAAAGTTATTGCAAGTTGTCTTTCAAAGGAACGGGGTAGTTTGGATTTTCCACGGGGTAGGGAACCCCCTACAGCTCTGTCTCGCCTTTGAGACCGATAACTCTAAGTGTCTTGGCATAGGGAGAAACTGAGATACATCTGTTTTCTTATTGCACACCTTTATAGTTGGAATGTAATGAGAAAGGAGACTCGGAATCTCCTCTTATCCTTTTCTACGCTAGATGTGTTTTTCTATCTAGTATATATTGCACTTGAAGTGCTAAACTCTCAGGGGGCATGGAGATGGGGATGTGAGGCAAGGCCTACTAGTTACTTCAAACAATTCTCTTTGCTCATACTTAAGAAGGAGAGAAGGGAACACGTTGTAAAAGCAGCTGAGGAATATATAAAAGTGAAATATTAATGAACTGGAAAAGCTCGGATAGCAAAGACATTGTGCATAACCATTCAGGAGGATTCTTATCATCTTTACAACTCCTCATTGTACGTGTCTCTGTAGTACAATTGCAATTAGTATAAAGAACAGTACTATTTGTATTTATGTAGCTAAAAGTAGTAATAATACATAAAAAGTTTTTACGTTCGTGATCATCTCTACAGTGGCTTGCTTTAGCCATGGTTTTTGAGGCTGCTGTAGGACAGAGAATTATTACAGAAACAGTAAAAAATATGTCAAGAATGTTTTCTTAGAAATGGAAATGGGAAGGGCTGACTCAATCCTGGAATAACCCAGAGGAATGACTAGCCTTAGAAAGTCCTTTTAGAGACACGATGGTGACTCTTTTTACCTTGAAGTTATTAATCTCTAGCATCCTAAATGGGTAGCATTATCTCAGGAAAAGTTAATGCATGGCTGTCCAGGGTCTGCTGAAAGCATGTCATGCAAATAGGGTATTTTCTGCAAATTTGGGTTCCTTTACCCCTTAGAGTCCAGGGTGTAATGGTCCCTGTAGTCTTAAGAACTTCCCTAATTTGGCTTGGAGGGATACTAAAGTGCATCAGCTTTCTCTGTCAGCTTGGTGAGGGAGTTTAGTTCAGTGGGAAAGCTGTCTGTCAGCACACAGGGTGAAGCCCTATAGGCCTGGCTGTAGTCCCTGGTAGGACTTTCTGGAATAGCTGGTGCATGTCAGCTTGGGCAAGGCCTGCCTTCTGGAGAGCTTGGTGCTGGCCTGAGTAGGGGTATAGACGTGAGGAGCTGTGACCAGAAGGAGGACCTGGAACAGTACATAGGATATGTACCATGTCTGGGTTACAAGAGATAGCGTTTGGTATTTAAGTCTGTTAGTCACAGAAGATGCTGAAAAAGCATCTTGTATCATCGGGTCTAAGCATATGGTTGTGTGAGAGCAAGATCTGTCATGCTGTGTAAGCTGTATGCGTGTGGTTGAACTTCTCCTTCCTGATTCCTCATGTAAGCCTTTGCAGTTAATAACTAGACACTGAACAACTTAAAATAAATTTGGTAGTGTTTTTGTTCACTAGATGGAGTGTTTCATAAATTGTAAGAGAGATGTAGAGATGTTGCTCTATCTGGACAAACTCCTACTCTTACATGAAGGTTCATGGAAGATACTATGACTTTGTTGGATTAACCCCTCTGGAGTAGTTGGAAGGTCTGAATTGTGTAAGGTTGATGTATGTTTTTTACACGTTGTTGTGAGTTGTGCAGATACAAGTCACTGAGAAAAGTATTTTGTCAAAATAAGCTTAATGGTAGATTTTGAAAAACATAAAAATCTGGACATTCTGAAGACATGATATTTTAATAAAGTTTAAGTTCCTGGATTGCTTTCACTGTGCTTCTGGAGGTGTCCTAATATAAGGAGACTGTGTATTTACCAGGTGTTACGGACCTTTGAGGCAAGGTAAGAAATGAAAGCTGCAAGGTTGTTTTTCTGGGGTTGATTAATAGAAGTAAAGCATGATATGAGACACCATTTGTGGGTCATTGAAAGTATTAATGTAAAAGAAACCTTATAGACACTTCAAGTCAAATTAATAAGCAGTGCATACTTTATTTTTGGAATAACTACCAGCTTGTTAGGGGGAAGAACAGAAATATATCATCTGTCTTGGGGAAGTTACTTTTTGTTACAAGATTCAGTGCCTCAGGTCTTCCCCTTCTGAGCAGTTTCGCTGCAATTGGAGGGTCTCATCACGGCAAGGAGGTAGAAATGCAATGCGTACATAAATAATGGCAAGTAGCTGTTGGATTTGTTTCCTGAGAAATAACTCTGCAGCTTCATCAGGTTTTTCTCTCATTATTACATTTATTTGGCAGTTTTGTGCAATGATAGTAAACTGGGCTACCTGGATAAAGTAAACACACCTTTGTATTGGACTTTAGCTATTGAATGTGCTGGCTGTGTGAGATAGCATGTAAAATACAAAACTTGTAAGCACTTAAAGTGGGTAGTACTTGTAACATTTCACGTATATTTATTCTTATGCTTCAGCAAGGGCCTGTAACTTTAGAATTACATTATTAGGAAGATGCAGTCATATATTTTTTACGTGCGGTTGTGTTAAACCTGTCTAGCTGCTTGCTAGTAAAACGTGTGGTTATTTGTACTTGCTGCTTTCTGACTTGTTCTCACTGCACCTCATGGCAGCGTGTATCGCTTAGATAATATAAACTCAAACACTCTGTGCCTGAAGACTTTAGTATCATTTCTCCATTGTACAGCAACAAAATGTTAATGTTTCCTACAAAGGCTACTGCTTTTCTCTGAAATGTGATCTGTCCTGTACAGAATAGTTGTTTTATAATAAAATACGGTGATAGTGTAAGGGGAAAAAAACTACAGGCAAGCAATAAGTAGAAGCAGAAAAATCCTAGATGTGGAAATAGAAATAAATTTCTTAAATGTGCACTGTAGCCTGTTGCATGTGTTTTATAATTCTGCACAAAAACTATTAATATCTCCCCACCCAACCACCAAAATATGCTATTGAGGTGTATTATTAGATCTGAATGACAGTGTTTTTGTATCAGTAGTGTTGTAACATAATCTTAAGAGGTGTTCCAGAAACTTTCTGTATCTAAATGTTCGAAGTTGACTATAGATGGTACTATTTTTTTTTCCCTGGTTATTGCTGTGAAAGCCCCTGTGAGTTTTGAGGTATGAATGTGTAATTATTTTTATGTAGATGGGAAATCAAAGCAGTGATTGTGTCGAAGTCACACAGATGACTTGTGGTAGAGAAGGACATTTGGAACTGGAACATGCATCCCAAGTCCCACAGTTTTATCTTAATGACTTAACTGTGTTAGGTTAGGTTTTTTTGATAATTTGTCATAGATGTGAAACGTCTTACAGATCCAGTTGCAGGATTTGAGTGTAGTTATGCAGCATTTTCTCTATAAAGACTAATTACTAGCGGATTATTTTTTCAGTCTAGGAGAGAAAGTTTTTCCTGCATTTTGTTTGGTTGTGAAGTTTGAGAGAAAGCAGTTCAGCACTCCTAGAATGTAGTGACACTTTTACATTATTTAAGGAAATACCACTTAATTTTTTATAATGCTCTAGCTTATCAGGAATTTGAGATCCAGCTCAGTCAGTAATGCCTTTGAGGGTCACAGCTGTCTTGCAGTGTGAAGAGTGAGTTATGACAGACTGGTAGGAAGCCTGTAAAAAAATATTCTTTGTCTATACATTTTGGTAGTGCAAGTCATTACTTCTGAAAATATATTGATTGTAGTGTGTTTCCAACTCTGACTTTCTTTGGTTTTGCTTCTTTCACTCTTGTTTTTGGGCCTTTTTCCTCCTCCTTCTTTGAATTGCCATCTTGATGTGATCTTTTCAAATGTTTTAATGTGAAAATAGGAGCTCTCAAGTGATTTACTGATTTTTGTATGGTACAGTGAGACTTAGATTTGGGTGAGACTATAGAAGTATTCAAGAGGTTCCTCATCTATATGTTGCCTGTAATGTAGTCTAAACCTTGTCATTTGAAGCAGAACCTGTGAAGCAGTGACACCTGTGCAAAAGTCACCTTCCAATGATGTCACCCTGTCATAGTTAGCCATGCCAGCAAAGTCTCGGACCCTGAGAATGTTGGAGTCACCTGGTACAGCTGGAATGTGGTAGGAGGGGTGTGCTGTGCTAAGGTGGTAATGGCAGCTTCTGCCCCCCTGCCAGTAACCAAACACACCAGCATTTTGTACGTGCTTTGAGTTTTGTTCTGTGTACTAGTAGTAGCTCCAAATTCTTCAGTATCTTCTATATTTAGTGCTGTGACTATACTGGGTGTATATTTTTGAAATATCCTGAATTATTTATTTATTCATTTTATTAAGATGTTTTCTATTTTTTTTTTTCACTATATGACTGGTGAGGAGAGAGGAAGAGAAGAGTGAAGTTTTGCTATCAGTTCTCTGAGAAGTTGTGGCCATCTAAGCCAGTGGCAGAACTGCTAGTAATTTGAATGGGGGCCTTGGTGACTGTTTTAATGGGTTTTATAAGTTTAAAATGTGCAGGCTGGATTCTTGATGACCAACTGAATATGTCGTGGCCCAAGTACAATGGAAATAGAATAACAGTCCTGTCAAAAATATGATTGCCTTTCATTTTCTTTATTAATTGTCACCATACTTGCTACTTCAGGCTGTGAAAGAAAAATTGTATTTATTCTGCTGTTAACACAGAAGCTTTAAATAAGAACTTAATCTATATATTGAAAGGATGAAAGTGCTAACAAGTGCTAATTTCATTTGCAGTATTCAGAAATATTAATAAACTGCCTTGGTAAGCAGTTTCTTCCAATGATCTGTTAATGTTTTTTCTCTCAGTATTGCTAAAGGGAGGTGACTGGAGCACCTCTCCTATGAGGACAGGCTGAGAGAGTTGGGGCTGTTCAGCCTGGAGAAAAGAAGGCTCTGGGGAAATCTTATAGCAGCCTTCCAGTACCTGAAGGGGCCTATGAGAAAGCTGGGGAGGGACTTTTCCTAAGGGCAGTTAATGACAGAACAAGGGGAAGTGGGTTTAAGCTGAAAGAGAGTAGGTTTAGATTAGATATTAGGAAAAAATTCTTCACTGTGAGGGTGGTGAGACACTGGCACAGGTTGCTCAGAGAAGCTGTGGATGCCCCCTCCCTGGAAGTGTTAAAGGCCAGGCTGGATGAGGCTTTGAGCAACTTGGTCTAGTGGAAAGTGTCCCTGCTTATGGCAGGGGGGTTGGAACTACGTGATCTTTAAGGTCCCTTCCAACCCAAACCATTCTATGACTGGCAGAAAATGGAGATAGAGAAAATGATGTGGCTTTCTACAGATTTATTTAAAGTAAGGTGATGCTGCAAGTTGATGTATGTTCTTTCAGATTCACAGACCTCTCAAATACCTTGAGAGCAGATCAGCCTTCAGCTATGAATGCAGGGTATCGATTTTGCTTAAAATTATAAAGTAACTATAGATAATAAATATCAATACATACTACATGCTTAGTATGTATTGATATTTAAAATAAGTATTGTTGGGACACAGCATCTGTAGGAAATGGCATTTACAAATTGATATCGTGTAACACAAATGTTAGTTTCAATATACATATAGAACGTTGTGCAAACATTGTGGTATAATCCCTTGTTAGATGACTGCTTCTGTATTTGGAAAACAATCACGTAGTGTATGAAAGCACACCTGTATGTCTTCCAGAGGCAGTCTGTGAAGGCATTCTAATTGCTCCATGTACGTTCCTTCTGTTAGAGGTTAATGAGCTGCCGGGCATTCTGGGGTGGGATGACCATTTAAGTATCTTCTATTCTCTTGGTTTTGCTGTTTCCCAATGTAAAAATAGATGTGGTATAAGGAATGTGGTGTGCAAAGGTGATGGCAGGCTCTACCCTCACTGTGAGTAGCAAAATAATGTGGTTTTGTTTTGTGTGAATTCTCTGGTGTTTTATAGCTGTAGTTAGTGCAGTGATTATACTGTGGACTAGAATACTCAAGCATCCTAATTTGTTGGTGTTTTGAACTTATTTTTTTAATGTAGCAGCTATAAGCTCTGTAAGAAATGTTGGCCCTCTAAGCCACTGGCAAAACTACTGCTGCTTTTAATGAGGCCTTGATTATACCCTTAAATAATATTTTAGTATCTATTAGTTTGCTTTGTACAGCTTTTATTTTTGTCAAGGACTGATTTTAAAAAGTTACTGAGCATGTGCTGTTTTGATGGTTTTTTGTTACATCATTGATTTCCTTAGTACCTCTAGAAATTACATTATCAAAAATTTTTTTACGATGAGTTGAGAGTCCAGAAGAATAGGAATTTCAGAATGGTCAAGCCACTGCAAATGCAGTTGGTGTGAATAAGTTCAGTGTGTGTGAAAATAAACTGTTCTGTACCTATAGGCACCTATTCTATACTAATGGTAATGAGGCAAGGGCACAATATCAGTTGGAAAACAAGGCATTTAGAGTTTTTACCAAGTCCAGCTGGAGCAGAGGTTAAAAAGACCAGGGATATTAAAATGGTTGCTTGGATTTTAAATATTCAGAAGTTGATGAATAATAGGAAAGTAGAAGGAAGAATATAATATTTAGAAAAACATTATTTCAAGATAAAGGTGAGAAGAGTTGTGGAAAACATGCATATGGAGTAGATTAGGAGGAAGTAAAAAGAATATAGAGAAATTAGTTTGTCAGCTGTTAAGAGCAGACACCACAAATGGCTTCTTTTTATCTGCTAATCTTTATTCTATAACTAGTAAAGTCTGAGGCATCTGCTGAGATGGAGGAAGAAAAAGACATAGAGGAGAATTGGTGGGGAATGAAAGAAAAAACAGCTGTTATGTTCTGCGAGCTCTGTTCCTTTGTTCTACCCTACCACAAAAAGGCTGTTAGAAGAAATTCAGGGATTAGTGACATTAGTCACAAGGTAATCTCTGTCCTCTCTAAGCCCTCATCTTAACGTCCTGATCTTGGTCAAATATGGTTTTGGCGGCTGACTGTCTGTGACAGGGTCTCGGCAAATTTCACACCAGTTTTTGGTACTTGCTTGTGGCCCTTAATAATGGAGTAATGTACAATTGTCTGTTAGCTTGGTTTTTTTTAATTTATAAATTCAACTTTTAACAAGCAGAAATCAGAAGCTACAAGGCTGTTTTAGACTGTCAGATCCGCAGCTTTGCTACACTTGTGTATATTTTTAATATGCAGAAAAGTTAGTTTGAACTTTTTTCATTTAGTGTTTAACATGAGCTAAGAGCATGCAAACAGCCACCTGATGTGGTGTAGCTAAAGGCCTAATAACTTGATTATGCATCTTATCTTCTTTGTCAAAAGGTGCATATTATTTATATCTATAATAGTTTCAAATTAAGAGTGTTAGATGACGAAGACTAGGGCTTTAATAAGACTTGAATGAAGTTTTTAGGTAATCCATCCTGTGAGTTGCTTTTAGGGATACATAATGCAGCCTAGACATCACAGGAATCAGTTTTCTGGGGTAAATTCTGCATACATACATATGTGCAATACAAATATTTTTTGTGTAAGTCGGAAGGTAAGCTGTGGTGCTTTCAGTTGAAAGCTACGCTCTGTTCTATATATGGAACAGGCAGTGGTTCAGCAAAAAGGATTTCTTTCATTTACTTGCTCTAGTACAGTAATTTCCAAACATAGGTTCACAGCTTTTAAAATCTACTCTCAAATCTCAAAATACTTAATAACTTGGGGGGAGAAGAAACTGAACCAAAACAAAAAATTGCTTCTCATCCTGATTTTATGGAATTTAGTATCTTCTGGACAAGACATTTCTGAAAGCTGCGTATTAGCAATACACATATTATTTGTAGCCTTAGTTTTTCGAGGGCCTCAGGATGATGTTGGAGAAGGTAAGCTAGAAGTTACTAGTGGAAAAGGGTGTGAGAATTTTAGAGTTTGACTGTTTTCTCATGCTTTCATTTGAATTTGATTGAGATCCTACAGTGTAGCTATTTTATTGTGTTGCTTTGAAAATAGTCAAGGGAAAAAAAAAAGTATGCAAAAGTAGCATACATGTAAATGAAGCAATTCTCTACTCATAGTAATGATTTTTTTTTTTCCTTAGAGTTTGCAATTGCCCAGGACAATGCATGTGACTTCCAAAATGCTGAAGTTGAACACCAGAGAAATCGTAAAACACTTACACAGCACTATATCTCTATGCAGTATTTTCTAAATATAGACTAAGTCCTTGTCATAAAGAGTTTGTATAGTTAAAATAAAACAAGACGCGACATGACATAGAACAGCTTGAGAGAGACATGACAGCTATTGGTGGGGAACTGAACAACTGTTTCAAGCCAAGGATTTAAGGAAGGTTTGAAAGGACAGTGAAGATGGCCCACTTTCCCCAGTTAAAAAACCCAAACAAAACCAAACACACCCCTCCAAACCACAGGAGTTTGAACTCCTTTTGCCAAGGTTTTTGTTACTAGTTTTTAGAAACCACTTATTTCCTTCTAATTTAGATAGTAAAAACAGTAGCCGTATGAAATTTATGAAGTTTTTTTAGTAATAAATAATGAAGGAATGAAAAAGGTTTACAAATGTATGCTTATGGGTCTAGATCCTCAGCTAATGTTGTGGTACTGCTTCCTTCAGTGGAGCCAAATGCACATATTGCTTGTAGCTCCTCTTTGACCTTGTGTTTGTCAGGCTGAGCAAGTGACTGCTGATGTCTGGAGCAAAAGAAGGATGGAGCAGGCAGGCACTGCAATAGCTTTTGAACTACAATGCCCTTAGCACCTTTCCCTTGGTATATTGCTAGTTCTCCTTTGTTCCTCTTGAATCTGATTTTCTGTCCTGGAAGTTGGAAAGCAAGCTTGCAAACCTTTGGTACATTGTGTTGCTCAGAGAACAGATGAAAACACAATAGGGTCAAAATAGTTTATCCTGATTTCCTATGGAAACAGTACTTGCTATCCTGCTGTCCTGTTGTATTGTTTGTATGTTAATCTGCACCAGATATTTTTGAACACGTTAGTTGCTTTCAGCAATATTTGACAAAAGAATAGGAGTCTTAAAACTTAATTAAAGTTTTAATAAGTTTTGAGAAATCAGAGAAGAGAGACTCATGTTAAGTTCTCTGAGACAAAAACTGCTTGGTGAGCTCATTCAATGATCAGTATCTTAAGAGTCAACCTAGGAGAGGAGTCTTGTATGTGTCCTGGCTTCTGGGAGCTTCTTAGACATTAAAATGAGCTAACCACACTATGCAAATTTGTAGGTAACTAGGCCTTGTTAGATCAGGTGCTCATAATGATATGTGAGAAAAAAGCCTGAGTGGTTTTCTTAAGATCGGTTGGTGGTTTGTTTTTTTTTTTTGGTAATGGTCTTCCTCCCTCCCCCTGGGTTATTTTTTTATTGCCTTATGCTGATTTTAGCTTGGGTAGAGTTAATTTTCTTCATAGGAGCTGGTATGGGGTTATGTTTTGGATTTGGGCTGGAAACTGTTGATAATATTGGGGATGTTTTAGCTGTTGCTGAGCAAAATTAACTCTATACCAGCTGAACCCAGGACACACCTTTTCCAAAAGCATCCAGTGGAGCACTCATTCAGGGGGTTGGACTGATGCCTGCCTGATGAGAATTGATTAGTTTAAGCAGGTATGCTGTATCCATTTACACCACCTGTAGATTTGTCTTTCTTTTTGGTTTTAATACTTACCTACGTGAAGTCCTCAAGGACTACCTCTTGCAGGTATGGAGCTTTTGTTAAACTCGGCTTTTGATTGAAAAGGTAACAGGTCTTGTGTTTTTTAATTTAGTCAAGTTTGCTGGATGTCAATGAAAATAATCAGCAGAAGCAAAGAAGGCCAGACT
>NW_010297734.1:72781-74430 GCF_000700745.2 Antrostomus carolinensis | reverse complement strand
AGCCCAAACAAACCCTGCTGTCGCGAAGGTACAGATTAATTGTTTTTGCTTTGAACTAATGCACCCAAGTGCTTGGAAGAACAAAAGACACACCAGCATAGTGAATGAACTGTATATTGGGCTGGCCACTCTGTAAGTAACTGGAGGAAAGATGCCAGTTACACATACCCAGCTGAAGATGGGAAACTAGTAAGCTGTACTCTTTTGCCATTCAACATCTCTCTGGTACATCTGGTTTAAGGAGGTATGTTAAAAGTAGAGAAGTAGGAGAAAACTTCAGATAGAGGCATGTGTTTTTCTGTGCAATAGCAAAACGCTTATCAATTAAGAGTGAATACAGAATCCAAATATTTGTATTCAAAGAGTGTTCAGTGCTGCCAAAGTGTTTTAAGTGGTTTGTTGCTCTGGTAGAAAATGAGCTGAGAAATAAAGCCAGGGAGTCTTTGTGTCAAGAGAAGCTTAACAGACTTGTGGAATGGTGAGTTTCAGTACTTCAGCCTTTATGCTAGGATTTAGAAAGCATATTTAGTTTCTGAACTGTAGCTGATCACAATTTATGATGGAGAACATAAAGAAGAGAGTGATTGTACTTATTTTGGAAAACAGTTTGGGCAGGGCACTATAGCGATTATTCAAGAGCATGTTTATATATAAAATGAGCTTGGTTTGCTCTGTCAGACAGGTGTGCATGACCATGTTCCTGTAAAACCATTTGCTGAGCTTGTGTGCAGAAAATGCATTTGTTTATCTGAACTGCAATTTTCCTTCCAATAAACTGGTATGCGAGGTGACTCAAGGGTGAAGCATCCTTTTTAAGCTGGGATTCTTGCTTTGGCACTGTGATAGTTTTGCCTTTGTTCACGTTAGTTGCGCTTCAGTGTTGGCTGTGCTTCAGTTGTGCTCTGTTGTTGTATATGTGTATTAGAAGGACCTTTTGTAATTTATCAATTATGAATGATTGTTATTCAGGAAAGTTGTTTCATGGGCTACTTTATTATCTTGAATACCACAGACCTATAATACTTAGGGGTTTGCCAGAGGGTTTTAATGAATCTTTGACAATAGAAACAATTACGGGGATGGTGAGAAGAATCCTTGAATATATTATTTTTATTTCCCTGGAGTTAATCTTCACATATCAAAGTAAATTAACCAGAATATGCTGCTTAGATGTCTTCTGGATCCCCAAGTCAAAAGCTATTATGAACAAAATGTAATTCTCTCTATTCCCTGTCCTACAGTCCTTACTCAAAGTATGGTCCTAGTGAAGTCATAACTGAAAAAAGTAATATTCTACATACGTTAATGGTGTTAAGAGACAGGCGCCAATCACTGCGATATGTTTGGTTGAAATTATTTCAGGAGATCTTTTTCCATGATTTTTTTTTTCTCTCTGTTAACTAGATTTTCGACATTAGTTGATCAATGAAAATGATTAGTTGATTCATGAAAAATGAACAGGTGTTTTTCCTGTAATGAATGCTAGGTCATAGCCTGTCATATCGTTCTGGGAATATATTTAAAAAGGGTGCAATGTTTTGCCATGAATCTAGTTTTCAAAATCAATTGAAGACCCACGGAGACATGTGCTACGCTAGAATGGAGTGTTTGCATGACTCTCTTTATCCATTTAATGCCCTGAGGGTTTT
>NW_010297734.1:69763-72739 GCF_000700745.2 Antrostomus carolinensis | reverse complement strand
TCCTGCTGAGTGGCATTTACTGGAGAGGTCAGATTTGATGGAAATTGGAATCATATCCTGACTCGAGGTGAAGCAGAATATATTTAATATTTGTTTATTTGTCTAGGAATAGATACATACAGAGATGAATTTCAGTGTAATCCTCAAACTGCTTACTATGTTGTGCTAATCTCTACAGCTACATCTGATTACAAAAGGAAAAAAAACCACCAGTAGGCTTTAAAAGTTTCTGCCATCTGTCCTGGTGCTTACCCTTCGTTCACCATAAGGGTGTATTGTGAGCAGATAGACAGGCTCCCTGCGTATTACAGCCTTTTATGCTGTTTTTACCTTCTGCCTCTCTTTTGGGTTCTGCCTGTTCAAATGGAGCAGCCTGTGGGTCTTCTGTCTCACCAGAACAATGTGGATCCTTTTGCTTCAGTTGCTCAGCCTAGCAGCTTTGGGTTTAGGACCTTCTTTTTATACTGTATCTGAAACAGCACCTCACGCAGCAAAGTTTTTGCGAGGAGCAGGTCTCCTGGGTCTGTTCCAGCAAGAGGAATGCTGTGCTTTCCAGCTCATTCATCCTTGGCATCTTAGTGCTCACGGGCTGTTTTTACCCTGCTTGCCTTATTAGCTGAACACGTCTCCAAATCCGTACCACTTAAACAACTGTACCCTTTAGCTTTCTGGATTGTGCTCATCCCTTATCCTCATCTGACACTTCACTGTTTCTGTCTGTTGGGGACATCTTGCTAGATTTAAAACCACAGGAGGAGGGGGATGGCAAATGCTTCTGGCAAGACAATAGCTTTCTGGCAGCTCCTGGCCTACTTTATGGTGTGTATGAGTGAGCGTGTTTGAAAGGAGTATGATTACTTGTGATTGCTGTGGAGGGACAGATTGCCGTCTTTTGAGGAGCTGAGTGAGGTGTACAATTCACAACAGTTTTCCATGCTGAAGTACCTCATTCATCTAAATCACACTTTGTCAATGTCCTGAATGTAATAAACAGTATGTCATTAAAGCTAGTCATGACCTCCATGGGCTTTTGAGAAAATACTATCATTACTGAAAAGCTGGGTTAATCTCTTCCTAAATCCGTAAGTAATTCAGGCTGTTACTGTGGTATCAGCACTCTTCCCTAGAAAGCACAGACCAGTGGAGTGATGAAGATCAATAAAGTAATCTACAGATACAAAATCTGAGAACTAATCATTGTACTTTTAAATATTCAATGAATGATTTATTAAAATATTTTAAATATTTAAATTGTACTTAAAACACCGTTTCAGCAACTCTTGCTTCTTTGGATTTTTCTTTCTAATTTTTTCAGTTCATGATAGAGGTTTCAGGTATTCTGTTTCCCCCCCCCCCCGCCCCTTAGGCTGCATTGAAATGAAGTATTAGTTCAAGACATGAAATTGGTGATGTCACTGCTTGGGTACAGTGAGGCATAAATACCTAAAAGTTTTTAAATTTCATGGTGGAAATCATGGATTTAAGAGAGAAGGCTAAATTCAACTTGAATTATTCACACAACTTGATGAAAGGAAAGAATGCTATCAGAAAATGTAATTGTCAAGTTTTAAAGACTTTTGGTTTAAAGGATTTTTGCCTCCGCAATGCATATATTCTCCAGATTGTGATGTGAAAAATAAAGTAAAAAATAATATTGTTGTTTTGTATGCTTAAATATTGTCTGTATTTGTAAACTGTCATTGGCTGTGACAAATGGAATATGTAGGCAGATGATGCAGCCAGTTTAATTAAAAAAAAAAAAAAAAAATTCTTACATGCTCTTTGTGCAGTGGGTATGTAAACTTGAAGCTTCATGCCAGTGTGTAGTGAAAGTTAAAAGTCTGTTTTCAAGGGAATGCAGGACAAACTGGAAGTGAATCCACCGAGAGTTACCAAGTATGCGGAAATTCTGACATGAAATTGGTAGGACATGGGAAGAATATTTTTATGAGGCAGTATCTTATGTTCCTCCTGGACGTAAGATTTTGCCCGTGCCGGAGGTGGGTGTGCAGGCTGGCTGCCTCTTAGGAATGGCTGGGCCAGACCCGAGCTCTGCATTTACAGAGCGGACTCAAATCACGTGTTAACAATTGTGGAAATTGAGAATTGAAAGTCTTCGCAAGAGCTGGTTACGTCCACAGTGCCCAGGATAATGCAGATTGCATGAGCTCAAAGTCTTATTCTGTGGGCTAAGGGAATACAGCTGATTTTCTTTTTGTTTTTCAAACTTTGATAATCCACTGTCCCATGTGGCCAAACAAGAGAGATCTTGTTTTCTATCTATCAAATGATGTCAACAGTTTCTTGGCAGCTGAATTAATTTCAGACTCTGCAACAAGGCTTCAGATTAACATTAGATTTCTCATAGCTAATGGTATTTTAGCCTCTCAACTCTATTCATAAGAGAAAAAAATCCTTTCTCTGAGGTATTTGTGTTTTACATCTGATCTTCCCTACTTTCTTACATAGCATGTGTATGTCACAGTTTTACCCCTTAACAGATACCGGTGTGAAAACCTCTGTGGCCATGACTAGCATCACTTCTTTTAAAAAATCAGTTCTTAAACTTAAAGATTCTAGATGAACAAAAATGTTGTTAGTGTATACATGATAAGAGGAATTCAGTTTCAAAGAGTGATCTGCACTGCATGATAAGATGAACACACTTGGCACAGGGTTCATTTTAATAAGCGAAATGAAATATCACATGAATAGGAAGCAAAGATTTAGGTCACCCTTAAGCTACATTAGGAAAACAGTGACTTGCTGGAGCAGTGGGTAACCAATCCCTGTTTCATACAGGGGATGAGGCTGGGATATGTCTCTGCACAAGGGAGTGCTGAGGAGAACTAAATAAGTTGTTTTTCCTGATGTATATTTCTTTAGTGAAACTGTTTTCTGGAATAAATTAGTTTGTCTTACACTGGAAAATGTGTCAGTCTGTGGAGGGTTTAAAGAAAATGAGGGAAGCTTATT
>NW_010297734.1:66843-69729 GCF_000700745.2 Antrostomus carolinensis | reverse complement strand
GGGGGGGGGGGGGGGTGGTGTAAACAATTCTACTTGTTTGAGTTAACAGGAAAAAACAAAAAAACAAACACAAAAACCCCACCCGGAACTTGATAAACAGAAATATGGAAATGCAAGTGCAGGTTAGAGGAAGCTTCTTGAAATGGGGTGGTATTTAGTTATAGTTCAGTAGTTGGAAGTACAAGAAGAGCTTCTGTAAAATCTGGAATCTGAATATGAAGGAAATAATTTGTGGAGACTATTATACAGGAGGCCTGAAGCAATGCTCATCTTGGTTGCTCTGTCCCTAAAATCTGAGAATAATAGAGCTATCCCAGGGATACACACTATCATATGATAAATTTTATTTTAAGACTGTCATGGATGGATTAAAAAAGTTATTATTTTCGAAGAGTCCACAGTCCAGGTATCGTCTGTTTAACAGTAAAATATTTTTAATGTGAAAGCATTTTTCACTGCTCATGCTGATTACTCTAGCCATTAATTTTTTTACAGCTTAGAGGAGGAAAATTATCTAACCTCGTCCATCTTCATGTTGTTGCTCACTAGGATAGACTTAATATGAAGGTTGATGGAGAGAGGTTAATTAATTTAATTGGTTTCCATGGGATTTAAAAAAAAATAAATAGGGATGCAGTTCATTTTCTCACTGAAGTCTGTTTTCTGTAAGCCTTTATATTGAATTACATTTGACTTAAAATCTGTTTGGAGAAACTTATTTTGCTGTGGCCTAGAGGCTAGAATGTTTCAAGTTTTGGGGGTAAAAAAGAGGGATCTAGGACCTGAAAAGTGCTTCTTTCTATTCTTGGCAGCATGTCATCCCCTAGGCCACTGCAGAGGTGGCGTCTATGTTGTATGCCAGACTCTGTTCGAGAGGAGGTGTTCAGCTGCTAGGTCTGCCATCGCTGCTTGAACACCTGTTCTGTGTCTCCTCCAGGTGATGGGCCAGATGGAAGTGTCCTGTGTGCCCAGTATGGCCCACAGGCTGTCCTCTGGATGACCCGTATGGCTAGCCAGTGTTCATAGCTCTCCTAGCAGGTTTCTCCTGCTAGAGTGAGTGGATTTTCTAAAAGCTTACAAGTCTGTTGTGCAAGACTACACTTAAAGTCTCATTTTCTTGAGAATACTGGATGAAAAATATCAGGTATTTTTGCTAACCAGAAACTTAGGGTTCTCCCCCTGCCCCCCAGCTATGACTGCAGCTGCTTTCCTTGTTATCTACTGGCCCTTTGCCTTTTACATCGGTGGACGCATGCAGTTGCAGTCACTCCCTATCTCACATTAGCAGTCTGTGCCAGGAGGAGCCCTCAGAGACTGTAGCTTAACTCTACTTAGGCTTTGCTGTACAAGCTTGTTGTTAGACAAAGCTTCACATGGAATTCACATTATGAAAATGTGCATCTAATTTGTTCTTTCAGCTGACTGAAATGAAAGATGGGTGGCATCTGTTTAATAAAATCTATCATCATCTGGAGATTGAAGGGGGAAATATTTATACTTCCCTGTATCTCAGTGTATTGGCTCAGTATTTCTATAGAGGTTCAATATTGACCTGGAGTTTTGTAAGGCACTTTATGCTGTCGGTACATGTCTTGAAACTGTTATAAACACATTTCCACGTTGACCTTTTTTTGGACTCTAATGGGTATCTAAATACCTTACCCATAAATTTTTACCCACAGAAAGTGAAAGTGAGCTTTACAGGTCTTATGTATGAGCTGTCCAGTACAAAGACCCTAATTTGACCAGGTTTCTCTCATTTATTTCAACTGTGATTCTCTCTTACAATAAAATACTTCGGATTTTTAGGAATTTGGTGTATGATATTTTTTCTTTCTTTCTGGGAAATGGCACTTCTCCAAAGAAATCTTTATGCCAAGAGTTATATTCAAACATATCAAGATTTCAAGAGGAAGACAAACTAAAAAAGTTCTTAGTTAGTTGAAGTGCACCATATGTTTTCTACCACTTTGCTGCAGCTGGATTCTTCAGAAGATTGTTGTGGTAGCATTTCGTGGGATGAAATGTATGGAGGGCATATGGCTTATTTCTTGGCCGACTATGAACTTCTGACATTCTTGTGTATAGCACAAGCATAATGCTTGTTTTTATATAGGTTTTGTGTGTGCATACTTATGAGAGAGTTGATTTTATACTACAATATCGTAGAGTAGTGTCATAAGGCATAATTGGGCAAGCTATAATTACACTGCTACTGGTTTCTATACTTGAGGATGATACATTATTTCCGTTTGGATAGAGGCTGTTTCTTTCATGTGGTTTCCATGTCTGCGATTTCTTGTTCTTCAGAATGTGATTAGAGACTCAGCAGACACACACAGCTAATGACGTAGTGGGAAGTTCAGTATTTTAATGGCTTTGAGGTGTAAAGCCCTCCCATGTTTATTTCTTTATTAAAAATATTATTTAATACTTAATCACATGAAAATCTATACTAATGAAATATGACAAAAATGAAACCGCAGAATACAGTGTCTGTGGCAAAACTGAACCTTAGATACCTAGAATATTGCAAGTAAAGGGCGTGTTCAAAGGCTGGCCTGTGTGCGTCAGCTAAAACTGCTGGGATGCCATGTCACAGTAACAGACTATAGTGGGGGCATCAGCTGCTGACCAGGAGGGTGGTTTTAAGTGTTTTGGTGACTGAAGGATTTGGATGGGGGTGCCCTGTTCTAAGGACTGTTCTTATTTCTGCCCACTCAGTTGTGATAGACAAATTCCTGGACTGATTTGGGTCAACCACTTCAATACCATATTCCAGTTTTGGTTACAGCAAAAGATCATAGGGATCCTCAGGACGTTGGTGGTGCCTGCATCAGAAATGGAAACGTGCCCTCATGCTAAAATGGGGATGATGAGGGACAG
>NW_010297734.1:64755-66807 GCF_000700745.2 Antrostomus carolinensis | reverse complement strand
AAGAGTGGTATTTTGTGTGTACATCTGCAGGTTGTGTGCCAGGAGCTTGACAGTATGTTAAAGGATGACAATAGGAGTGCTGACCTTGAATGATGCTCTTTTTGCCATATGACAGCTGGACAGCTGTAGCTCTTTCAGGTGAACGTGTTTGGCTGGGCACCAGGGGAGGCTTTCAGAGAAAAGGCAGCAGCACCAGTATCAGATAGAAACTCTGACAGTGAATGCTGCTTTTCTTCTCTTTTTCTGAAAAAAAATTCTGAGAAAACGTAACATACATGGTGTTTGTGCATGTATGCTGTGGAAAATGTACATATTTACATAAACTTCCATCCTTTTGTGTACATGATTTCCATGATACAGGTGTTTGCTACTGCCTGGTGAAAATTGTTGTGTGATCCATTTGACTAAATGTTTTTGTCAAGAGATTTCTGCAGTAGTGATGATCTTGAAAATTTGTTTAAATTTCTTTGATTCTTTTTCTTTAATTTATTTTTCCCTGTCTCTGTGGACTGTGGTATAAGTAAAAGTAAGGTGGATTAAAAGTTAAGAACAAATATCTGTACTGCTATAACAATATATAGTGCTTTATGAAAACTGTGAGCATATATTTTTAAACTACTTTAAAACCTTTTCTATCTCCTTACCATAGCAATAACATTTAGTGCTTACACAGTACTTGACCTTTCCAAAAGCACTTTACAAGTACTTATTAATTGTATTCTGAGGCTGAAAAAGATGCACAGTGCATAATGTGGGTGGGAGCAGTGGAGACAGTCAGGCCAGGAGAGCGGAGCACTTCTTGCTAAACCTCATTATTTCCTATTGCAAAGACTATAGTCAGAGGTGCCAGTTGACTGTCCTCGTGATAGCTCTTATATTGAGGAGCCCACCCTGCATATTTCTTAACAAATCTCTCCTCTGAGAATACACCATGAAGTTTTGCCTCCTATATAGCTATAGGCCCACTGGAGTTTTCACTGGAAAACAGCTAGTATAGCCATATTCTCTGCCTCAAACTAGGAGTGATTAGCATTTGTGTGGTACCTTCCAAATAGTGATCTCGGAGTCTAACAAAGTTGGCATTTCCCCATTCTACAGATGTATAAAAAATTAAAGCTCAAAGAAGACAGAATTGGAAATAACCTATTGGCTATTTTCCTTATAAGCTTCTCCTTATGTGAATGAAGAAGATTGTCTTAATACGGAAAGCAGAAATGCTTTGAATTATGAAAGAGAACAAGATTACAGGATTTAAGCATGGGAGGCAATATATATTGCACCTCTTAGGTTAGAGGAGAGGAAATAGCCGGTGTATCCATGCATGTTGAATTGGGTTCACAGTAAGATAGTGCATACACCTGGGAATTTGTGTAGAAAAATGATTGCTACCATTGTTATTTAATTTCAATAGCAGATTGATTACAGTGGCGAAGCAAACTAACAGAATACCTACAGCAAAAGAGATTGTCTCCATTACTCCATGCACTTTAGTGGACTTGTGTTGATTTTTGCCAGCAGAGGAACTGACACAAATCTCTGTTTAAATCCCAGTTTTGTTAGCAAGCACATTAGGCTATGTTCCTCCTGAGCACTTCAGAAGCACTGAAACGCTTCTTTCCAGTGCTCTCTTTCACTGGTACATCAAAACCAGGACTGCTGCTGTTACAGATTTTCCTCACTTCCAGCTGCCAATTATAGACGTAACTTTCATGTTGTGCTCCTCTGCCTTTGATGAGGTATGATTATAACATGTGCCCTGGGCTCCCACAGCCCTCTGAACTTCTGCAGTAGTTGTCTGGACTGCAGCTTGCCAAGTTTGAGTGCACCTTTCTTTGTGCCTTGCCCCATCTTGTCCAAGGAGAACAGGATGTCATTTCCAGTGATCCCACAGGGGCTTGGAGTTGAAAAATTGAATAAGAAAGGGAGGATGATGTCAAGAAAGGAGGAAAAAGGCAGATGAAATCATAGAATCATAGAATGGTATGGATTGGAAGGGACCTTAAAGATCATCTAGTTCCATCCCCCCGTCATTAGCAGGGACCCCTTCTCCCA
>NW_010297734.1:62873-64481 GCF_000700745.2 Antrostomus carolinensis | reverse complement strand
CCAACTCTCTCAGCCTGTCCTCACAGGAGAGGTGCTCCAGCCCTCGGATCATCCTGGTGGCCTCCTCTGGACTCGCTCCAGTAGGTCCATGTCAATCAGGAAAGAAGATTTGTGTTCAAATATGTCAGACTTTTTTTACCTGGTGTTAGGTTTTTGTACAACGTCTGCTACAGTTTTGGGAAATGGTATTGGCATTTAAACATAAAAAAAATTGTTTTCCTTTTTATTTAAAGTATTTTTTTTGACCTTCCAGAAACAGGAACTTTATTAGCTGATGATTATGATAAATTATGACTTCCTGAGAAGTCAAATGAACTCAGCTGAGATGATATTTATTTTTTATCATTCTAGCTAATAGTAATCAGTCCAATATGTTATCATCTCTCTTTGCTGTCTTTGACTACACATCTTAGTTAAGGTCTGGACTTTCTGTTAGGCATTTTGCAAAGCAGGAACATAGATATGTCTGAAATAGATCAGTCCGTGCCCTATTTATTCCAGTGTCCTGCCTTGCACAGTGGGTCACAAGGGATGCAGGAAGAGTTGCAGATGTGAATCCTACATAGGCATTACTTTTATTCCTTGCACTTTTGAGATTTACTAAAGTTCTGAAAGTTGAGATTTAAAAAAATATTTG
Organism: Antrostomus carolinensis; assembly: GCF_000700745.2. Taxonomy (NCBI): domain Eukaryota; kingdom Metazoa; phylum Chordata; class Aves; order Caprimulgiformes; family Caprimulgidae; genus Antrostomus; species Antrostomus carolinensis. Next base: position 63,844 of record NW_010297734.1, on the reverse strand, counting down.
GAGATGATGTTGATGTTAAATATTGTGTTCGTCAGCATTGTGTTCATAAAATTGAACACACTGGTTTTGATTCATTCCAAATTCTAGCCTTTACAACTGGTAATGGGCCAAGGATCTGCAATCTTTGTTGCCCCTCAAGAAACGAGGGGTGGGAACATAAACTGCTGTGTTGTGAAGCATCTATGAATGTGCTAAAATCCCCTGGAACTACAGATTTCGATCGTTATGTGCAGCATATTGATTGTCCTTAAATGGCAGGGGGATTTTTCTTTTTTTAAATTAAAAAAAGGACAGCGGGACCCTAACAGCATAATCAGCACAGTATATCTTCAGTGTTGGTCTATTTGTGCTCTTACTTAAAGAGGCAGCTAAGAATGGACAAATATCTGTTGTTAGAGGCACCTTGTTATAGTAAAAATTGTAACCATCTGGAAAGCTAATGTATATGCACAGGTTAGTTGTAAGCAAAAGCTCACTTTGTCTTTTAGATTTTAATTTTAGTGTATATCTTTGCTTAATTATGCTCTCCACTTGCTTTCAAGTACTTTCTTTTTGTGTGTACAGCTTTCTTTGATAGTGTATATACTAATGTTTAGGAATTTTTTGGGAAATAGGACTGAAGCAGTTAACGCAATTTTTATTTTTATTTTTTTTAAAGACAGGTCTGAATAAGTGTAAGTAAACACCCAGTTCATCACCTCAGGAGGCAGCACTGTTATTCTAGTGCCTCATCGCACTGTGTCCGGTGACACTTGGTTAACGTGTTATCTGAATGTTTTATCTGAACTGATCAGTGGTGAAGTTCTTAAGTAGATATTTAGATGGCTAAGTTAATGCTTTGTTTATATGAATACTAGCAATTCAGTACCATGCATAAGCCTGTACTTTTAGTCTTTATATGGAGAAACAACTCGGCTTTGGTTTTTATCTACTCATACTGAGAAACTTAGCTTGGAAACGTAGGATTTTCT